>NC_056409.1:22795000-22857500 GCF_905147365.1 Aricia agestis
TATTTCCAATTTCAATTTTCAAGTTGTATAAATTCCAATTTTAAAATTCCAATAGTTAAAATCTGTAAATACAGATTCAAATTCCAAATTAAAATGTCAAGTATAGTAGAACAATAATACAATAATATAATTACAGCACAACATTCAACTAGCCTAATATCACAAATGAGAAGCCTACCGCTAAGAACCTAATTCTACTTATCACAGTCTAAAATATCACAGTTTCTCTTATTTACTACACTCACAATCCTCTTACAGAACGAGAGGAAGATATCCCTCTTCTTTCCCCCCAGGATGGTAGGCAGATTCTCACCCGTCATCGATATGCCCAATTTCTGTTCAATATCAAATCTATTGCTAGCAAAAATTGGGCAGTCGAGTAACAGGTGAGGAACTGTCTCCTCAACTCCTGGCTGACACAGACACGACGGATCCTCCTTCAGCTTGAATCTATGCAAGTAGAAGCCGAATCCGCCGTGTCCAGTCAGGATCTGTGTGGTGTGGTGTGTTATGTCTATCTTTTTGACTTAGGTTAGGTTAGGTTAGGTTAGGTTAGGTTAGGTTAGGTTAGGTTAGCTTCCCCCCGATGGTTGCACGCCTTGTCGTGGCGGTGGGGCTTAGTAACCGCGGCTTGGACAACCGCGGTGAAGCAAAGAGGCAACCAGGGCCGGCCGGTGTCGCCGCCTGGCCCGAGGAGGGCGCTCCCAGCGGACTGGAGGAGTCCGCTGCGGATGCGCACCGAGGTGGGGCCGCAGAGGAAGAGGCAAGTAGGTATTACGGTGCGCCGCTTGCCCTATCCTCTGCGGCCGAGGACGGATCGCGGGGGGGAGAGGCATTGTGGTAGGTTGCCGCTTTCCCTACCCCCCCTGCGAGCTGGCGGGGCCGTTCCGCTTGAACGGCATTGGTGGGGCCGCAGAGGAGGAGGCAAGTAGGTATTACGATGCGCCGCTTGCCCTATCCTCTGCGGCCGAGGTGTGGTCGGTGGCAGAGCCACAGACCTGATCTGCCACATGGCTTCCAAGTAGCAGACTCGGGGGGCGTCTGTTACAGCCTTGGTGGGGGCCGAGGAGGAGGGCGCATATGTTGTGCGCCCATCATGGAGTCTTCGGGCCGCTGGCGGGGTCGCAGATGTGTGTATCGTTCCTGTGGCCCCGTCAATATGCGGCGTGGCGGAAGATGGGGGGGGGTTTTAGTGGGTATACCGTGGTCTCATTAGCTACGGGAGTCCCACATAACCGCTCGGGTCGCCCCCTGCGCCTGGGTGGTATGCGTAATGCATTTCCCCCTCCGGAAAAAAAAAAAAAAAAAAAAAAGGGTAGGGTAGCTTAGGTTAGGTTAGGTTAGGTTAGGTTAGGTTAGGTTGGGGGCGATACCGGTCCGTCCACGTTCGTGTCCCTGGGCGCCTGGGTACGCCACCCCACCTTTTACACGGGGTGAGGTACTCAGGATGGCTGAACGCCGGTCTTTCTCTATCTTTCTCTCGTTTATATTAGCTTTCTTGTTTTGTTCGTTATGTTACATTTATTATTCTCTTATTCACCATCTTTACTTCTCTATTTTTCCTTGTATTTATTCCTTCCTATACACTCTACAATTTTGTCTTGTTTGTGTGTGTGATTGATGATGGATGGGCCTCTTTACAGCCCCCAAGCCTACGCCCTGTCCCGCAATAGGCTGCATGGCAAGTGGGTGACTTTGCCGCTAGGACGCTCTCTATTTTGTTGTTGGCCACGGGTTCCGCTCAACCCTAATGAGCACCCTTTTGATAATGGAAGCACACGAATTTGATAATGGTCTCCGGGTGGGTCTCAGAAATGGGGAATCCCACACCTCCGCCGCTGCCACGGCGGAGGTCTGCCCTTCGTACTACGGGGTGGGCACAAATTCGTTAGCTGGCGGGCGCAATGCCCGTTCAGTAACCGACGACTCTCGCACGAATGAGGACACTGATTTGCTTAATGATTTGGCTGCAACGACGACTACGGCGCACGTTAATCCGAGACCGGTGCACATAACCGCAACGGAAACGGGCTTAACGGCCACTCCCGGGGGCCCCTCTGCCCCCAAAACCGACGACCATAAGCGCCCAATAAGGACTCCGATCGTTCAGCTGGAACGATTGGCTGAACTCGAAGGCATGACACGGGTTGCAACACCTATGCCCGTTGTCAGTAAATTCTTCGGAACAGACGAAGGAACCTCAGACGATCCAATGAGCGGCAACGAAACTGCCGCCTCTCAGGGTCGGGAGGAGGAGTTGGAACGGCTGAAGCGACGCTTCCGGAAGAGGCGGGGAAGCGAAGTGGAAGAGTCCGACTCGGACAAGGACAAGAATGCGGCCCCCCCGAAGGGTAATAAGCGCGGAAGGGGCAGGCCGCCAACTACCGGTGACTACGTGGCTAAGGGCAAAATGGACAATCTCGCCCTCCAGCGGGAAACCAAAAAGGCCGACGCCGAACACGAAATTCTGGAAGAGGCAAAGAGGCTCCGAGAGTTGCGTTCACAGCGTCTGTCGGTGTCCTCCTACATATCAGACGTGATGATGGGAGAGGATGACATGGTCACTAGGGCGAAACTGGGCTCCCAGATAACTGAGGGCCTGGACTCTATCACCAAAGTGGCCAAAACGTCAAAAAACTTGAGCGGACCTTACGTGAAAGCTCTCAAAGACGCCGTACTCGTAATTCGAGAGTCATGCGCGGCCCTCCTCAGTCATTCCACCTCTGAGGAAACAAGAGCTCTGGAGACGGCTAACAAACGCCTCTCCAGAGAAGTCACGGAATTGAAAGAAGAGCTCGCGATCGTTAAACGCGAGCTCCTAAATCTACGACCACAGGCTGCCCCTCCGACCCCTCCGTCCAACATCGAAGAGATAATGGCGCGGGCGGTACGGGAGGCGGTCTCCCTGTCTAGCGCACGGCTGGACGCACGACTGGAGGCTTTGGAGACCCGTCTTCTCCCAGCCCCGCGTCTGCGCCCACCGCTTGCCGCTGACAAAAGAAACGAGAGCGCAGGGTCTGCTCCAACATCTGCAGAACCACCGCAACAAAGGACTGAGCCGGAACCAGCGGTATCGACATTGATGCCACCACTGAATCCTGGTCCGGCTCAAAAGAAGAAAAAGAAGGCAAAGAAATCTGCAGCTGCCGTAGAAGCAGCTGCGTCGAGACGCGAAGCTGCACCAACACCAGCAGCGCAGGGTCCCGCTCCTTCACAGACGTGGACGGAAGTTGTGAAGAGGAAGGGAAAGGTGCAGAAAAAGGTGGAAGAGCAGAAGAGGACACTGCCTAAAAAGAGGAAGAAAAGGAAGAATGGGAAACTGCGCGCGCCCAAGACTGCAGCAGTCGTCATCACGCTGCAGGACGGTGCAGCAGAACGAGGCGTGTCCTACAAGACAGTCATGGACAAAGCCAAGCAGAACATTGACCTGATGGCAATGGAAATCCCGTCCGTCAAGTTCAAGCAGGCCGTGACCGGAGCCCGCATGTACGAGGTCTCCGGCACAGGCTTCAATGAAAAAGCGGACGCCCTCGCCCAAAAACTGAGGGAGGTCATGGACGCAGCAGAAGTCCGCATCTCCAGACCCCAAAAGTGCGCAGAACTGCGCATTCTGGGGCTGGATGACACGGCTACAGCAGCAGAGATAGCGGAGGCGATAGCCAAACCTGGCGGCTGCTCTGCTAATGACGTGAAGGTCGGAGAGATACGGCGAGGACGAAACGGTCGCGGCTCGGCGTGGGTAAAGTGCCCGGTCGAAGCTGCCAAAAAGATTTCGGCACCCAACAACAAGATCTATGTTGGGTGGACCGTGGTGCGGGTGGTGCTTCTGTCCGCGCGCCCCATGAGGTGCTACAAGTGCCACGAGACCGGGCACACCCGAGCGACCTGTCCAAAGGAGGTCGACCGCAGTCAGCTGTGCTTCCGCTGCGGCCGGCCGGACCACTCAGCGGCACAGTGCGAGAATTTGCCGCACTGCGCACTTTGCGAGGCAAACGGGAAGCCGGCCGACCATAGCGTCGGCAGCAGCAAATGCGGCAAACCCGCATCAAAGAAGAGGAAGAGCTCAAAAAAGAGCCATGAGTCCCAGGAACCTGCCACTCCAACTACGGCGGGCTCCGGAACCGGTGCGGCCCCGATGGAAGCTCAATAACGGCTGCCCATCGCTTCCTACAGGGCAATCTGAACCACTGCGCCCGTGCGCAGGACATCTTGGTTCAGAGCATGGCACAGTGGTCGATTGACCTGGCCTTTCTATCGGAACCGTACCGTATCCTCTCCAGAAGCGACTGGATCGGTGATGCAGACGCTACGGTCGCTTTGGTCCTCGGACCGAGAATGTCTCCCCCATCATCCGGAAGAACAACTAGAGGAAGGGGCTTTGTGGTCTCCAGACTGGGGGCCCTCACCGTTGTGGGGGTCTATTTCTCCCCCAACAGGCCCTTAGCCGAATTTGAAGCCTTCCTGCTTCGGTTGACCGCCTTTATCAGCGGAGCGCCCGGTCCTGCAATAGTCGCCGGAGACCTCAACGCGAAATCTACGCTATGGGGCTCTCCGGCTACGGACGCAAGAGGCCGCGTGGTCGAGAGTTGGATGGCCTCCACTGGTCTTATGGTCGCCAACCGGGGCACTGTCAACACATGTGTCCGCAGACAGGGAGGGTCCATCGTTGACGTGACCCTGGTCAGCACCGATTACGCCCGCCGAATCACCAACTGGCGAGTGGAGGAGGAAACGGAGACGCTCTCGGACCATAAGTTCATTCGCTTCGACGTACGTGCACACGCGTCGGAGCTGGGCCGCACAATTTCATCCGGTGGCGGCCCCAAATGGGCCTTGAAGCGTCTGGATCGTGACCTCCTCGAAGAGGCAGCCATAGTCGCGTCCTGGGCGCCGCTCCCTTCGGACGATGCCGCGGAGTGCGCTGACTGGCTCAACGAGGCGATGCGCAATGTTTGCGACGCCGCAATGCCAAGAGTGGGACCGTTCAGACCGCGGCGTCAGACGTACTGGTGGCGCCCCGAGCTGTTCCACCTGCAAAAGGAGTGCACGGCCACACGACGCCGGTACAAGCGTTATCGAAGACGGCGCAGAAGAGTCCAGCAGGAGGAGGACGCCCTCTACGAGGTGTACAAAACATCCTGCGCCGTTCTTCGTGACGCCATAAAGAAGGCAAAACAGGACGCATGGGACGAATGGCTGCGGACGCTAGAAGACGATCCCTGGGGCAAGCCGTATAAATGGGTGCGCCAAAAACTGCGCCCAGCGGCTGCACCGTTGACCCAGACTCTCGAACCGGATCTCCGTAACAGGATTATCTCGGCCCTCTTTCCATCTGGGGCCGAGTGGAGTCCACCCGTGACGACCCACCGGAATGAGAGTTCTGAGGACGAAGGGGAGATCCCGCCTGTCACATCGGCGGAGTTGGCGGCGGCGGTCCACAGGATGGGCCTCAAGAATACGGCTCCCGGCCTCGATGGCATCCCGGGACGCGTCTGGGTTCTCACCATGAAGGAGATGGAGCCGCGTGTACTCACCACTTTGACCAACTGTTTGGTCCAGGGTAGAGTGCCGCGGCGATGGAAGACGGGAAAGCTGGTGCTGTTACGGAAGGCTGGAAGGGCTGAAGATCAGCCGTCGGCGTACCGCCCTATTGTGCTCCTGGATGAAATAGCCAAAGTGCTGGAGAGGATCCTGGCAGCGCGTCTCGTCCAACACCTGGAGACCGTCGGGCCCAACCTGAGCGAAAACCAGTACGGGTTTCGCTCAGGGAGATCCACAATAGGCGCGGTGGCGCGACTACGTGATATCGTAGAGGAGGAGGTTTCCCGTGGTGGGGTTGTGTTGGCCGTGTCTCTAGACATTTCTAATGCCTTCAACTCCCTGCCCTGGGCGACCATCAAAGAGGGACTTAGGCGGCACGGCGTTCCGAAATACATGCGCATCATCATCGGCGACTACCTTTCGGAACGCTCGGTGCAATACCCAACCCAGGCCGGGTGGGAGGAAGAAGACGTGGACTGCGGCGTTCCACAGGGATCGGCCCTGGGACCGGGCCTGTGGAACTTCGGATACGACCCGGTGCTCTCGGGCCCCAATCTGCCCGGAGTTGAAGAGGTGTGCTATGCTGACGACACCTGTACAATCAGCCGCGCTAAGACCTATCGCGAAGCCGTCATCCGAGCGACGGCTGGCGTCGCCCAGACCGTTCGCAAAATTCGCTCTCTGGGGCTAACAGTGGCGCTGGAGAAGTCCGAGGCCATTTGTTTTTACGGGCCAAGGAACTGTCCACCCCACGGACTGGCGATCGTAGTCGGTGGAACCCAGATCAACGTCACACCTTCAATGACGTATCTGGGTCTCGTACTGGACAGCCGATGGACGTTTAAGGCGCACTTTGACAAGCTCCAGACGAAAGTGACGAAATCAGCCGGAGCCCTGGCCTCGCTGCTCCCGAACCTCGGAGGCCCGAGCCTCAGCTGCCGGCGATTGTATATGGGGGTCGTGCGCTCCATGGTCATGTATGGGGCGCCGATCTGGGCGGATCGTCTGCAGAAGGGCAACCAGCTTACCCTGGCAAGATTACAAAGGGTGATGGCTACTCGAGCCGTCCGCGGCTACCGCACTATTTCAAAAGATGCGGCGTGCCTGCTCGCGGGGGCCATACCCTGGGACCTGGACGCGCGCGCTCTCGCCGACGTATTTTGGCGTTGCGCAGAGGTCCGCGCGGTGGGAAGCAACCCACCACCGGACGCCGTACGTCGGTGGAGAAGCGACGCGAAGGAAAGGGCCATTGAAAGGTGGAAAGAGCGGCTGGCAGAGCCGCGGGTCAGCGTGGACTTGGTACTGGCCGTCCACCCAGTACTTAAGGAGTGGCTCGATCGAAGATCTGGCGCTCTCTCATTCCGCCTCACACAGGTGCTGACCGGGCACGGGTGCTTCGGTCGGTACCTGTGCGAGATCGCCGGAAGGGAGGAGGATACACGATGTCACCATTGTGGCGCGGATAGGGACACGGCTGCTCACACCGTGACGGCCTGTCCCTCCTGGATTAGACAACGTGCGGCCCTCACGGCCGCAATCGGACTTGACATCACGCTGCCAGCATTGGTGCGAGCCTTGCTGCGCAGCGAACCGGATTGGAAAGCGGTGGAAGACTTCGCCGAAGAAGTTATCTCCGCCAAAGAGGAGGCCGAGCGCATAAGAGAAAGGGAGGCGCATAAGAGAAATGTTGTCAAATTTTTTGACAACATTTTCATTGGTGCTTAGATACTAAATACAAGGTTATAGTTTTTCTTTAAGATACAAGGTTTGATGTTTTCTTCATTTTCTGTATATTCTTTTGTTAGAGTTGGCTACTAGGGTGTAGACTGGCGAGTTTTTTTTTTTTTTTTTTTTTTTTTTTTTTTCCTTTTTTTTCCTTTTTTTTTTTATGTGTATATTTTATGCCAAACATATATTTCTAAAATATATATTTTACATCTTTTTTAATGTTATAATTTATTCCTATTATTTACTGCAATTATAATATTTTTACAAAATTTTAGAAATTTATTTCTACTTCTCTTATCACTGATTATTTCTGCAAACTTTGATTGTTCTATTTTAATACCGATGTCAATCTCGAGGTCAAGTCTGGTACCTCCGTGAACGGGACACTCTGCTATTACATGTGTGATGGTTTCGGGTGTATCCGGGTCACAGATACACGATGGACTCTCCTTGCACTTAAAACGATATAAGTACTCAGAGAATCCACCATGTCCCGTGAATAACTGCGAGATGTGTCTGTCTTGTCCTAGCTTTCTCATTATCCTGTGCGCTGAGTAGACGTCCGGGAAGAAGAGCTTTGTTATAGAGGCCGTGTCGCCCTCCGTATATCTCCGGTTCCATTCATGAAGAGTCTCCTCTCGGATTTGTCTCTTCATGAATGAAATCGGGCAGCGATCGTATATCGGTCTAGTTTTAGATCGGAGGGCGGCCTCCTTGGCAAGCTCGTCTGCCCTTTCGTTACCGACCAGACCCACGTGTGCCTTCACCCAGTAAAGCGACACAGTTTTATTCTGCGCGGCTGCGCGGCGGATGTTTTCCCGTGCTTCTATGGCGAGGGGGTGCTTCGCCTCGCAATTGCAGAGCGTTTCAAGGGCGGCTCTGGAGTCACTGAACATTCCGAAGGAATGTCCAGTTTGGTCCAGAACCGTCTCTGTCGCCTTGCTGAGGGCCAGGAGCTCGGCTTGATAAACTGTGCAATGCGACGACAGCTTTAACTTTCGGGATTTCGTTTCATGGCCGCTTTTCCATAAGGAAAATGCGGCCCCAACCATTCCCTCTAGTTTGCTGCCGTCGGTATAGATTTTAACATCTAAGGTGGTAAGGCCGTCTATTTGCTCCTGGTCTGTTAGGCACTCGTAGGTCTGGCCGGGGTTTCGTGCGGGGTGTGGTGTGTTAACATAATCTGCCGCCTTCTCGATCTCCCTATCTCCGAATGCATGCCTTTTTGAACCTTTCTTAATTTCATATAACTTGGCTGCTTCCTTGATACGGAGATCGAGGGGCAGCAGGCCTGAGAGAGCTAGGGCTGAGTTTAGGGAGACAGTCCTGTACGCGAGACAGAGCTTTTGTGCGAATCCTCGTTGTATAGCGTTTAGCTGCTTTCTCGTGTTAAGTTTCGACGCAGAATCCGCGGTTAGGTTAGGTTAGGTTAGGTTAGGTTAGGTTAGGTTAGGTTAGGTTAGGTTAGGTTAGGTTAGGTTAGGTTAGGTTAGGTTAGGTTAGGTTAGGTTAGGTTAGGTTAGGTTAGGTTAGGTTAGGTTAGGTTAGGTTAGGTTAGGTTTCCCCCCGATGGTTGCACGCCTTGTCGTGGCGGTGGGGCTCTAGTAACCGCGGCTTGGACAACCGCGGTGAAGCGAAGAGGCAACCAGGGCCGGCCGGTGTCGCCGCCTGGCCCGAGGAGGGCGCTCCCAGCGGACTGGAGGAGTCCGCTGCGGATGCGCACCGAGGTGGGGCCGCAGAGGAAGAGGCAAGTAGGTATTACGGTGCGCCGCTTGCCCTATCCTCTGCGGCCGAGGACGGATCGCGGGGGGGAGAGGCATTGTGGTAGGTTGCCGCTTTCCCTACCCCCCCTGCGAGCTGGCGGGGCCGTTCCGTTTGAACGGCATTGGTGGGGCCGCAGAGGAAGAGGCAAGTAGGTATTACGGTGCGCCGCTTGCCCTATCCTCTGCGGCCGAGGTGTGGTCGGTGGCAGAGCCACAGACCTGATCTGCCACATGGCCTCCAAGTAGCAGACTCGGGGGGCGTCTGCTACAGCCTTGGTGGGGGCCGAGGAGGAGGGCGCACGTGTTGTGCGCCCATCGTGGAGTCTTCGGGCCGCTGGCGGGGTCACAGATGTGTGTATCGTTCCTGTGGCCCCGTCAATATGCGGCGTGGCGGAAGATGGGGGGGGGGTTTTAGTGGGTATACCGTGGTCTCATTAGCCGCGGGAGTCCCACATAACCACTCGGGTCGCCCCCTGCGCCTGGGTGGTATGCGTAATGCATTTCCCCCTCCAAAAAAAAAAAAAAAAAAAAAAAAAGGTTAGGTTAGGTTAGGTTAGGTTAGGTTAGGTTAGGTTAGGTTAGGTTAGGTTAGGTTAGGTTAGGTTAGGTTAGGTTAATGATGGAAGATTGGCTGGGGTCCACGGGACTAATAGTGGTCAATCGAGGGGCAGTTAGCACCTGCATTAGACAGCGGGGCGGGTCCATTGTGGATGTAACGCTGGCGAGTCCGAACTTTGCCGGTCGAATCGCCAACTGGAGGGTTGAGGCTGAAGAGGAAACCATCTCGGACCATCGGTACATCCGCTTCGATGTGTCCGCTCGAATATCGGAGCTAGGCCGCGCAATGTCATCCGGCGGCGGCCCGAGATGGTCTCTGGGGAAGCTCAACAGGGAGCTATTGGAGGAGGCCGCGATAGTTACGTCGTGGGCTCGACTCCCCTCTGACGACGTCGAAGAATGTGCGGAGTGGTTGAATGAGGCGTTGCGTAACATCTGCGACGCCTCTATGCCACGCGTCGGGCCACGCAAACCGCGACGCCAGACTTATTGGTGGTGCCCAGAGATCGACCAGCTGAGGCGGGAGAGCATAGCGGCACGCCGCCGCTACACACATTATCGCAGAAGGCGAAATAGAGTTCCCGAAGAAGAGGAGGCCATATATGATGCCTACCGTGCAGCACGCCAAGCCCTCCGTAAGGGCATCATGGAGGCAAAGGCCGCATCATGGCAGGAGTGGATACGGGCCCTCGACGAGGACCCTTGGGGTAAACCCTATAAGTGGGTACGGCAGAGGCTCCGTCCAGCTGCCCCGCCAATCACCCAAAGTCTCGAACCGGAACTGCTCAACAGAGTCGTCTCGACCCTATTTCCATCTGGGGTCGAGCGGAACCCAGCGGTGACGGCTCAACCGGATGAGATATGGGAAGTTGAGGAAGACATCCCGCCTGTAACATCTGCGGAACTGGCGGCGGCGGTCCACAAGATGGGACTAAAAAACACAGCACCCGGACTTGACGGAGTCCCGGGACGTGTCCTGCTCCTGTCCATGAAAGAGTTGGAGCCGCAGGTACTCACCATTTTGACTAACTGCTTAGTCCAGGGAAGAGTACCGCGGCGATGGAAGACCGGGAAACTGGTTCTTCTTCGTAAGGCCGGGCGTCCGGAGGATAGTCCATCCGCGTACCGCCCGATCGTTTTACTAGACGAGATTGCCAAGATTCTCGAGCGGGTGATTGTGGCGCGACTCGTCAAACACCTCGAGAGCGTCGGCCCAGACCTGAGCCCGAATCAATTCGGATTTCGCTCAGGCCGCTCAACGATCGGTGCGGTTGCGCGCCTCCGAGACATTGCAGAGGAAGAGGTGACCCGGGGCGGGGTAGTGTTGGCTGTGTCGCTAGACATATCTAACGCCTTCAACTCCCTGCCCTGGGAAACCATTAAAGCCGGATTGAGACACCACGGCGTTCCGAGATACATGCGGCGTACCATGGGCAGCTATCTCTCGGAACGCTCCGTGCAGTTCCCTACACAGAACGGATGGGACATAGAAGAAGTGGACTGTGGCGTTCCACAAGGTTCGGCGGCAGGGCCGACACTGTGGAACATCGGTTTTGACCCAGTGCTCCGCGGCGCAATGCTTCGCGGTGCAGAGGTCATCTGCTACGCGGACGACACAGAAGTCGTCTGTTGTGCCAGGACCTACCGCGAAGCAGTTATCCTGGCGACCGCTTCCGTCGCTCAAGTGGTTCGCCGGATACGCGCGCTGGGCCTAAATGTCGCACTGGAGAAATCCGAGGCCCTATTCTTCCACGGGCCGAGGAACCCACCGCCACCTAACATGGCCGTGGTAGTAAGTGGAACCAGGATAAATGTCGCTCCGACCATGACTTATCTGGGCATCGTTCTGGATGAAAGATGGTCCTTCGTGGAACACTTCCGCCGGCTGTCCGAAAAGGTCTCCAGAGCAGCTGGAGCCCTCGCGTCGCTCCTCCCGAATCTCGGGGGGCCGAGCATCGGCTGCCGGCGGCTGTACATGGGTATCATCCGATCGATGGTTATGTACGGCTCGCCGATCTGGGCTTACCATCTTTCGCCCCAGAATCGGCTCGTACTTGGACGAATACAAAGGGTGATGGCGGCCCGAGCAGTGCGTGGCTACCGCACCATATCAAAGGATGCGGCATGCCTGCTCGCGGGAAGCCTACCCTGGGACCTCGATGCTCAAGCCCTCGCCGACGTTTACTGGCGTTGCGCAGCGGTCCGCGCGGAGGGCAGCAACCCTTTACCGGACGCCGTACGTCGGTGGAGGAGCACAGCCAACGAAAGGGCAATGGTGTTGTGGGCGCAACGGCTTGAGGAGCCTACTGCAAGCGTCAACCTCATTGAGGCGATCCGACCCCTATTCAGGGAGTGGACAGGACGGAAGTACGGGGCGCTAAGTTTCCGCCTAACACAGATACTGACCGGGCATGGATGCTTCGGTCGGTATCTGTGTGAGATCGCAGGAAGCGAACCGACCGCAGAATGTCACCACTGCGGCGCGGACCGGGACACGGCCGAGCACACAATCACGACCTGTCCCGCTTGGACAGAGCAACGAGCGGAGTTATCATCCGCCATCGACGAAGACGTAACGCTCCCAGCGCTCATAAGGGCAATGGTCATGAGCGAAGATAGATGGACAGCCGTTGAGATGTACGCGCACAACGTCATCTCGACGAAGGAGGAGGCCGAGCGCGTGAGAGAGCAGGCGGCGCTCGAACTCCCAGGAAGACGGCCGAGGCGGAGACGTACCGCTCGCAATGGCCACGACATCCCGCCTTAGTCGGGGGACTCGGGCGGTGGTATGGGGATGCCGCCGCCCGTTACATCGAGTCCCCGAGTGGGTCGCGATGCGCAACATGTTCCCGCGCATCGCGACAAAAGCAGAGGAACGGCCTATGCAAGCCCCCCATGTGGGGCCTCTGTTCGGCCTGAGGGGCCTTAAAGCCCCCCCAATGTAAGGGCCTGCGCCGTACAGCAGGTGACGCCGACTGAGTCCCGGAAGCCATGTTGCAGTTACCGGTTGCACTCGGTCCAGCGTGTCGAGGGAACATCGCAGTGTTTTAGTGGGTAGGGCCGCGGCACTTTTCGCCGCGGCGAGCCCCACATATCCGCAGGGGAGTCCCCATCCCCTGCGTCGAATGCGTCACTGCATTTCACTGCGTCAAAAAAAAAAAAAAAAAAAAAAAAAAAAAAAAGGTTAGGTTAGGTTAGGTTAGGTTAGGTTAGGTTAGGTTAGGTTAGGTTAGGTTAGGTTAGGTTAGGTTAGGTTAGGTTTTGTCGTGGCGGTGGGGCTTAGTAACCGCGGCTTGGACAACCGCGGTGAAGCAAAGAGGCAACCAGGGCCGGCCGGTGTCGCCGCCTGGCCCGAGGAGGGCGCTCCCAGCGGACTGGAGGAGTCCGCTGCGGATGCGCACCGAGGTGGGGCCGCAGAGGAAGAGGCAAGTAGGTATTACGGTGCGCCGCTTGCCCTATCCTCTGCGGCCGAGGACGGATCGCGGGGGGGAGAGGCATTGTGGTAGGTTGCCGCTTTCCCTACCCCCCCTGCGAGCTGGCGGGGCCGTTCCGCTTGAACGGCATTGGTGGGGCCGCAGAGGAAGAGGCAAGTAGGTATTACGGAGCGCCGCTTGCCCTATCCTCTGCGGCCGAGGTGTGGTCGGTGGCAGAGCCACAGACCTGATCTGCCACATGGCCTCCAAGTAGCAGACTCGGGGGGCGTCTGCTACAGCCTTATTGGGGGCCGAGGAGGAGGGCGCACGTGTTGTGCGCCCATCGTGGAGTCTTCGGGCCGCTGGCGGGGTCACAGATGTGTGTATCGTTCCTGTGGCCCCGTCAATACGCGGCGTGGCGGAAGATGGGGGGGGGTTTTAGTGGGTATACCGTGGTCTCATTAGCTACGGGAGTCCCACATAACCACTCGGGTCGCCCCCTGCGCCTGGGTGGTATGCGTAATGCATTTCCCCCTCCGGAAAAAAAAAAAAAAAAAAAAAAAAAAAAAAAAAAAAAAAAAAAAAAAAAAAAGGTTAGGTTAGGTTAGGTTAGGTTAGGTTCCCCCCGATGGTTGCACGCCTTGTCGTGGCGGTGGGGCTTAGTAACCGCGGCTTGGACAACCGCGGTGAAGCAAAGAGGCAACCAGGGCCGGCCGGTGTCGCCGCCTGGCCCGAGGAGGGCGCTCCCAGCGGACTGGAGGAGTCTGCTGCGGATGCGCACCGAGGTGGGGCCGCAGAGGAAGAGGTAAGTAGGTATTACGGTGCGCCGCTTGCCCTATCCTCTGCGGCCGAGGACGGATCGCGGGGGGGAGAGGCATTGTGGTAGGTTGCCGCTTTCCCTACCCCCCCCTGCGAGCTGGCGGGGCCGTTCCGCTTGAACGGCATTGGTGGGGCCGCAGAGGAAGAGGCAAGTAGGTATTACGGAGCGCCGCTTGCCCTATCCTCTGCGGCCGAGGTGTGGTCGGTGGCAGAGCCACAGACCTGATCTGCCACATGGCCTCCAAGTAGCAGACTCGGGGGGCGTCTGCTACAGCCTTGGTGGGGGCCGAGGAGGAGGGCGCACGTGTTGTGCGCCCATCGTGGAGTCTTCGGGCTGCTGGCGGGGTCGCAGAAGGCAGACGCCCTCGCTGCAAAACTGCGGGAGGCACTGGACCCCGAGGAGGTGAAGATCGGACGCCCGGCAAAATGCGTCGAAATGCGCATCGCCGGGCTGGACGACTCGGCCACGACCGCCGACGTACTCGAAGCGGTCGCCAGAGAAGGAGGGTGCCCGACAACTTCCATCAGGTCGGGCCCCATAAAGAAAGGAAGGTGGGGCGACGGCTCGGTATGGCTGAGCGTCCCCGTCGCGGCCGCCAAAAAGCTGCTAAGCTTGGGGCGGTTGCGAGTGGGCTGGGTCTCGGCGAAGGTGACACTGCTGGCCGCGAGGCCCAAGCGGTGTTACCGATGCCTCGACACCGGCCACCTGGCGACGACATGCCAGTGCCCGGTGGATCGCAGCCGGAACTGTTTCCGCTGTGGGAAGCCGGAGCACAAGGCAGCCGAGTGCCGGGAGAAGCAGCCCAATTGCTTCTTCTGCGAGGCACTCGGCAAGGACAAGGACCATGTGCTGGGTAGTAGCGGCTGCGTCACTGCGAAGCCGCTCCCCAGCACCAAGCGCCGGAAGAGACGCGGAGCTCCCTCCGAAAAGGCTCGGCCAAAAGAGCCTGGAGCCGGTGGTGCTGGGGTTAGTCAGCCCCAGCCCACCATGGAGGTGGAGCCATAGGCCCGTGGGCGGTTGATCGGGGGATCACCGCCCGCGCGAAGGGCCCCGAGAAGGAAGCTCCCTAGATGCCCGGGGAGCTCTCGGTGAAGAAAGGCGGCGGCAGAACACCAGCCGCCGCAACGGAGTAGTGCCGGATGCGGCAAACGGCCGTGAGGACGCGGAAGTCTTAGAAAAGTACCCGCATCTCACGGCTGGAAGGAGGGCATGGGGGGGTTTTAGTGGGTAAACCTCGTGTAGGGAGTCCCACATACCCCCGCCCCTTCCCCCGAAGGGGTGGGGGATACGTAACGTATTTCCCCTCCTAAAAAAAAAAAAAAAAAAAAAAAAGGTTAGGTTAGGTTAGGTTGGGGGCGATACCGGTCCGTCCACGTCGTGTCCCTGGGCACCTCCCCCGTGCCATCGTGAGCTTTTTCACGGTGACACGGGAGGGGTGGCTGAACGCCGGTATGCGTGTGTGATTGTGTGCGTGCATGGCAGAGCTCACTGTCGAGAGAGAGCCCGCGACCCGGGGTGTCGGAGTTTGGTAACGATGGAAAAACGCAGCAAGGAAAATATTCTCCGGGTGGGTCTCGGTCCCGATGGGGCCGGGGAATCCCATACGTCACCTTCGGGTGACGGGCGGTCCGTGTATACGGAGGGGCCACTTTCTGCGAGGAGGGAGGAGGAGAAGGAGGAGAAGAGGAAAAAGGCGCGCGATAAGAAGCGCGCGGATCCCAAGCCGGTGCACCTTACCGCACCGGCCAGGGATCCCATAACTGACGAGGACACAGACTTCTCTGTGCCGCAGCCCGATGCGGTGCGCCGGCTCAGAGTTCTCATTGATAAGAAGATAGCAAGGGGCGATACGGACGGCATAAGGCAGAAATACTTGGATTTCACCTTAGGCCGTCCGGTTCGCGACCGCTCCACCGATTGTGACAGCGAGGTCTCCTACTCGGCGTCCGGCAGCAATATGTCGCTGGACTCCGGGGAGCTGCCCGCACCCGGACGTACGACTCCTCTCAAGAGGAGAGTTGCCGATGATGACGAAGTGGCACCGTCCACCAGCAAGGCGACGGTGCCGGCACCCAAACGAGGACGTGGCCGGCCACCAACAACTGGCCAGTACGTCGGCTACGCTAAGGCGCAGGCCGAGTACAACAGGCAGAAGGAGGAGGCCCTCAGGCTACAAGCCGAAGAAGAGGTCGCCGAAACAGCGCGAAGGGCTAGGAGGACGTGGAGGGACGCCAGCTCCGCCCTCGCCGTGCTCCCCGCTTCATCTCCTGCGCGAGAAGAGGCGTTGGAGAAGACGGGCGCTGACATGGCCAAGACGGTGAAGGAGGCGTTGGAGACCATTGAGATGATCGCCAAGAAGTCCGCAAACCTTAAGGGTACTTTTCAAAAATACCTTAAGGAGTCGGTGACGACCATCGCAATGGTCTTCGACGAGATGAGAAGTCGGTCCTCATCAGAGGAGATACAAAGGCTCGAGGCCCAGAACGCGCGTCTCGAAAAGCAAGTGGCGAACTTACGCCAGGAGCTGGACGAGATGCGCAAACGGAGCTCGCCGCCTGCAGGAGAAGATCACTTGCGTGAGCTATTGGCCGAGGTCTCCCGTGCGAACGTGGAGACCTTCGGCAATATGCTCAACGCCAGGCTCGCCGGACTCGAGGACCGTCTCCTGCCGGAGCCGAGGCGGAGGCCACCGCTTGCGTCGGACAGGGATCGGGATGAAGACATCCTACCCGTCCCCGCAAGCGTCGATGTGCCCATGGAAGGAGAAGCGCCGGGGCCCCCTCTGCCAAAGGCGAAAGGGAAACCGGCCAAGGCAAAGAAGGCTCAGCCGCCTGTCGCTGCAGCGGCCCCGCAAGAGGCCCCTGCCACATCGACGGCGCCTAAGGGCAAAAAGGCCCGTAAAAGGAAGAAGCGGCCATCAATGGCCGCTAAAGAGGCGACACAAGGGGGAGCGAATACCGGCTCCCCCAGTACTGAGGCCCCATGGACCACAGTGGGTTCCAAGGCCAAGAGGAAGAAGGGGGTGGCTACACCATCTACAGCCACCCCGAAGAAGAAGAAGAAGCCGAGGCTCCGCGTCCCCGCCACTGCGGCCGTCGCTCTCACCATTGAAGAGTCGGCCGTGAAGGCGGGTTTGACGTATGCCAAGGCTCTTGAGACGGCCCGGCGGGCGATAAGCATTGCGGAGTTTGATATTCCGCAAGTCCGCTTCCGTCGGGCCCGAACTGGAGGGTGCCTTCTCACCATAGCTGGTGAGGACGCAGGGAAGAAGGCAGACGCCTTTGCCGCAAGGCTAAAGAACGTCCTGCCTCAAGAAGTGAGGGTCGGACGGCCGGCTGCTTGCGCAGAGATGCGCATCGCCGGCCTGGACGACTCTGTGACGGCCGCCGAAATCAAGGAAGCGGTCGCACTTGATGGAGAGTGCCTGGCCGGAGATGTCCGGGTGGGGCCTATGAGGGAGGGGCCACGGGGGGACGGGTCATGCTGGATCCGCCTCCCAGCCGCGGCCGCCAAGAAGCTTTCGAGCTCTGGGCGTTTGCGGGTTGGCTGGGTGTTGGCGGGAGTGACGTTGTTGGCCGCGAGGCCAACGCGTTGCTTCCGCTGCCAGGACACCGGCCACGTGGCTGCCAAGTGCCAGTGCCCGGTGGACCGTAGCCGGACTTGTTTCCGGTGCGGGAAACTGGGTCACAAGGCGGCGGAGTGCGGGGCTGCATTACCAAACTGCGCCCTGTGCGAGGCCGCTGGCAGGGCCGAAAGGGGGCACGTGTTGGGCGGCAGCGGATGTCCGTCTGCCGCGAAAAAGCCGGCCCCCAGAGAAGAGAAGGCCCCGTCCAAAAAGGCTCGGCAAAAGCCGAAGCCTAAGGGTGCGCGGGCTCCGCCCGTCTCTGCCGCGATGGAGACGGAGGCCTAGACCCGTGGGCGGCGATCGGGGGATCCCCGCCTGCAAAAAGGGTCCCGAGAAGACAGCCCCTCTATAGCCCGGGGGGCTCTCGGTGAGGTACGCGGCTGAAGCCGCAGGAAGAAGGTGCCGGTTGCGGCAGCGCGCTGGGAGGGGCGGAGTTGTAGTCGCTCCGCGGTTCCCGTCCCTCCCGCACAAGGCGCATGACGAAGGGCTGGGGGGGTTTTAGTGGGTAAACCTCGTGTAGGGAGTCCCACATACCCCCGCCCCTTCCCCCGAGGGGGCGGGGGATGCGTAATGCATTTCCCCTCCTTAAAAAAAAAAAAAAAAAAAAAAAAAAAAAGGTTAGGTTAGGTTAGGTTAGGTTAGGTTAGGTTAGGTTAGGTTAGGTTAGGTTAGGTTGGGGGCGGGGGCGATACCGGTCCGTCCACGTCGTGTCCCTGGGCACCTCCCCCGTGCCATCGTGAGCGTTTTTCACGGTGACACGGGAGGGGTGGCTGAACGCCGGTATGGCGTGTGCTTGTGTGTGTGAATGGCTGCGCCCGCAGTGTGAAGAACGGGCCCGCGACCCGGGGTGTCGGTGTAAGAGGGAATATGGAAGGTCGCAATAGTGAAAGTATTCTCCGGGTGGGTCTCGACTCCTCAGGAGTCGGGGAATCCCATGCGCCGTCTTCGGACGGTGGCCGGCCCGTGTATACGGAGGGGCCAACTAGTGCGATGAGGGATGAGGGGGCCGTTGCGGCGGCGAGTAGTGGAGAGGGCGCGAAGATAAGCGCGAACCCGAATCCGGCGCACCTAACCGCGTCGGAGGCGGGAGCAATAACCGATGAAGACGTTGACTTTTCCGGTCCGCAGCCTAATGCTATAGACCGGATAAAGCGACTTATGCAGCGCAAGAAGGAGCGGAACTGCCCAGTACGCGACGCCAATCTGCCAGAGGTGTTGCGTTGGCGGGACGTCAAAATGTCGTCACCCCGCACGCCTTCTGCGCTGCCAACCGGACGAGACAAAGAGGTCGGTGGGGATCTGACGCGCTCACCTCGCGTAGTTCTGCGCGACGTGATGCGCGAATTCTCCCTGCCACCTCCCCAAGGAAGTGACATCACCGGCTATGACAGTGAGGACTGGCCCTTGGACTCCGACGACATGACATCTGACGTGTCGATGGACTCCGAGGGCTTGCCCACAGACCCGGATAAGACACGCCGCAAACGGCGAATCTCGGACGAGGACGAGGCGCCGCCCCCTGGCAGAGGAGCGGTGCCCAAGGCTAAGAAAGGACGCGGCCGGCCACCAACCACCGGCCAATACGTCGGTCTCGCTAAAGCCCAAGCGGACCTTAAACGGGAAAAGGAGGAGGAACGCCGGGCTATCTTCAGGGCGAAGGTAGAGGAGGTAGCCCGGGCGGCGCGGGAGGCGCGAGAAGCGAGGGAGGCGCGAGCCTCCACTCGCTCAAGCCCTGCCCCAGCAGAGGACACAACAGAGGAGACCAGCGCGGCCCTTGCGGCCAACGTGGAGAGGGCCTTGGAAATGGTGACGATGGTCGCCACAAGGTCCTCCAACTTAAAAGGGACGTACCAGCGGGCCCTCAAGGAGGCGGTTGCATCGATCAAAGCGGCCGTCACCGATTTGAGAGGCCGCGGTCAAACGGACGAAATGCGGGCACTGGAGGCGCAGAACGACCGCCTCCTACGCCAAGTCAATGCGATGCGCAGGGAGCTGGAGGAGCTCCGCCGCCGCGTGACCGGGCCCGCAGCCGACGACTTGCAAAGGATGTTGTCGGAGGTCTCGCGCTCCAATATCGAGACCTTCGGCAACATGCTCAATGCGAGAATCGCAGGCCTGGAAGATAGGCTCCTTCCTGAGCCCAGGAGAAGACCGCCGCTGGCGGCAGACTGTGCTGGTTCAATATCCAGCGCCCCAGCAACAGCGGCCCCGAAGAAGACGCCGAAGCCGAAGAAGTCGGCGTCGGTGAAGGCACCAGACATGAGTTCGGCGGACGGCGCGGCGGCTCCTTTACAGCCACCCGCCGCTCCTAAAGAGAAGGAGGCTGAAAGGCCAAAGAAGAAGAAGAGGAAGAAGCGGCCAACAATGGCCGCTCAGGAAGCGACAAAGGGGGGGCAGAACATCAACGCCCCTCCCGCCGAGGCCCCGTGGACCACCATTGGCCCGCAAAGGCAGAAGAAGAAAGGGGCGGCTACTCCAGCTAAAGCCGCCCCAAGAAAGAAGAAGAAGAAAGCCAAACTCCGTGTTCCAGCCACCGCGGCGATCACTCTCACGTTGGGGGCGAACGCCGCGGAGAAGGGCGTCACATACAGTGACGTCCTATTAAAGGCTAAGAATGCGGTGAATGCCAGCGGACTAGCAGAGCTGGACATCCAAAAGCTCCAGCTCCGCTTCCGTCTAGCTCAGACCGGCGCGCGGGTCCTCACCATTCCAGGTGAGGGCGCCCAAGAAAAGGCGGACTCCCTCGCTGAGAAGCTGAGGGAAGTTCTCGACCCTGACGTTGTGAAAGTCGGACGCCCGGCGAAATGCGTTGAAATGCGCATCGCCGGGCTGGACGACTCGGCTACGACCGCCGAGGTCCTCGAGGCGGTGTCTAGAGAAGGTGGGTGCCCGGCCAACTCCATCAGGTCAGGCCCAATAAGGAAGGGAAGGTGGGGTGACGGCTCGTTATGGCTGAGCGTCCCCGTCGCGGCCGCCAAAAAGCTACTAAGCTTGGGGCGGTTGCGAGTGGGCTGGGTTTCGGCGAAGGTGACACTGCTGGCCGCGAGGCCAAAGCGGTGTTACCGATGCCTCGACACCGGCCACCTTGCTACGACGTGCCAGTGCCCGGTAGACCGCAGTCGGAATTGTTTCCGCTGTGGGAAGCCGGAGCACAAGGCAGCCGAGTGCCGGGAGAAGCAGCCCAATTGCTTCTTCTGCGAGGCACTCGGCAAGGACAAGGACCACGTGCTGGGTAGTAGCGGCTGCGTCACCGCGAAGCCGCTCCCCAGCACCAAGCGCCGGAAAAGACGTCGAGCTCCCTCCGACAAGGCTCGGCCGAAAGAGCCTGGAGCCGGCGGTGCAGGGGTTAGTCAACCCCCGCCCGCCATGGAGGTGGGGCCATAGGCCCGTGGGCGGTCGATCGGGGGATCACCGCCCGCGCAAAGGGCCCCGAGAAGAAAGCTCCCTAGATGCCCGGGGAGCTCTCGGCGAAGAAAGGCGGCGGCAGAACACTAGCCGCCGCAGTGGAGTAGTGCCGGATGCGGCGAATGGACGTGTGGGGTGCGGAAGTCCAGTTTTAGTCCCCGCGCCCCACGATGGCCAGAAGGAGGGCATGGGGGGGTTTTAGTGGGTAAACCTCGTGTAGGGAGTCCCACATACCCCCGCCCCTTCCCCCGAAGGGGTGGGGGATACGTAACGTATTTCCCCTCCTTAAAAAAAAAAAAAAAAAAAAAAAAAAAAAAAAAAAGGTTAGGTTGGGGGCGGGGGCGATACCGGTCCGTCCACGTCGTGTCCCTGGGCACCTCCCCCGTGCCATCGTGAGCGTTTTCGCGGTGACACGGGAGGGGTGGCTGAACGCCGGTATGGCGTGTGTTTGTGTGCGTGTTTGGTCTTGTATGTTTGGCTGCGCCCACAGTGTGACGAAAGGGCCCGCGACCCGGGGTGTCGGAGCGTAGAGTCATGGCAGATCGTACAAGTAAAAGTATTCTCCGGGTGGGTCTCGGCTCCTCAGGAGTCGGGGAATCCCATGCGCCGTCCTCGGACGGTGGCCGGCCCGTGTATACGGAGGGGCCAACTAGTGCGATGAGGGATGAGGGGGCCGCTGCGGCGGCGAGTAGTGGAGAGGGCGCGAAGATAAGCGCGAACCCGAATCCGGCGCACCTAACCGCGTCGGAGGCGGGAGCAATAACCGATGAAGACGTTGACTTTTCCGGTCCGCAGCCTAATGCTATAGACCGGATAAAGCGACTTATGCAGCGCAAGAAGGAGCGGAACTGCCCAGTACGCGACGCCGATCTGCCAGAGGTGTTGCGTTGGCGGGACGTCAAAATGTCGTCACCCCGGACGCCTTCTGCGCTGCCAACCGGACGAGACAAAGAGGTCGGTGGGGACCTGACGCGCTCACCTCGCGTAGTTCTGCGCGACGTGATGCGCGAATTCTCCCTGCCGCCTCCCCAAGGAAGTGACATCACCGGCTATGACAGTGAGGACTGGCCCTTGGACTCCGACGACATGACATCTGACGTGTCGATGGACTCCGAGGGCTTGCCCACAGACCCGGATAAGACACGCCGCAAACGGCGAATCTCGGACGAGGACGAGGCGCCGCCCCCTGGCAGAGGAGCGGTGCCCAAGGCTAAGAAAGGACGTGGCCGGCCACCAACCACCGGCCAATACGTCGGTCTCGCTAAGGCCCAAGCGGACCTTAAACGGGAAAAGGAGGAGGAACGCCGGGCTATCTTCAGGGCGAAGGTGGAAGAGGTGGCCCGGGCGGCGCGGGAGGCGCGAGAAGCGAGGGAGGCGCGAGCCTCCACTCGCTCAAGCCCTGCCCCAGCCGAGGAGACATCGGAGGAGACCAGCGCGGCCCTAGAGGGCAGCGTAGAGAGGGCCTTGGAGATGGTGACGATGGTCGCCACAAGGTCCTCAAATCTAAAAGGGACATACCAGCGGGCCCTCAAGGAGGCGGTCGCGTCAATCAGGGCGGCCGTCACCGAGATTAGGGGTCGCGGACAAAACGAGGAGATGCGGGCACTGGAGGCGCAGAACGACCGCCTTCTGCGCCAAGTGAACGCGATGCGTCGGGAGTTAGAAGAGCTCCGCCGTCGCGTCACTGGTCCTGCAGCCGAAGACCTGCAAAAGATGTTGTCGGAGGTCTCACGTTCCAACATTGAGACCTTCGGCAACATGCTAAACGCAAGAATTGCCGGCCTGGAGGACAGGCTCCTCCCGGAGCCCCGAAGGAGACCGCCGCTGGCTGCGGACAGCGTTGGGCAACCCCCCGGCGCCCCACCACCAGCAGCTCCAAAGAAGAAGGCGCCGAAGCCTAAGAAGACGGCGACGGCAAAAACACCGGACGAGGATTCGACAGGTGGCGTGGTGGCTCCTATACAGCCACCCGCCGCAACTGCAGAGAAGAGGGCTGAGAGGCCCAAGAAGAAGAAAAAGAAGCGGCCATCTATGGCCGCTCAGGAGGCGGCAAAGGGGGGGCAGAACACCAACGCCCCTCCCGCCGAGGCCCCGTGGACCACCGTCGGTCCGCGCAGGCCCAAGGAGAAGAAAGGGGCGGCTACTCCATCTAAAGCCGCCCCTAGGAAGAAGAAGAAGGCCAAGCTCCGTGCCCCCAACACCGCGGCAATCACCGTCACACTGAAGGCGAGTGCTGCGGAGAAGGGGGTCACGTACAAGGACGTGCTGCTGAAGGCGAAGGACGCGGTCGGTGGGGCAGTGCAGGAACTCGGCATCAACAGAGTCGGGTTTCGCTTCCGGCAGGCACAGACCGGCGCTCGCGTTCTCACCATCCCTGGCGAGGGCGCACAAGAGAAGGCGGATGTACTGGCCGCAAAAATGCGGGAGGTGTTGGATCCGGAGGTGGTCAAGATCGGCCGCCCGGCGAAATGCGTAGAGATGCGCATCGCCGGGCTGGACGACTCGGCAACGACCGCCGACGTCATCGAGGCGGTCGTCAGAGAAGGGGGATGCCCGACAACTTCAATTAGGTCGGGCCCCATAACGAAAGGAAGGTGGGGCGACGGCTCGCTTTGGCTGAGCGTCCCCGTCGCGGCAGCCAAAAAGCTGCTCAGCTTGGGGCGGCTGCGAGTGGGCTGGGTCTCGGCGAAGGTGACACTGCTGGCCGCGAGGCCTAAGCGGTGTTACCGATGCCTTGACACCGGCCACCTGGCGACGACATGCCAGTGCCCGGTGGACCGCAGCCGGAACTGCTTCCGCTGTGGGAAGCCGGGGCACAAGGCCGCCGAGTGCCGGGAGAAGCAACCCAACTGCTTCTTCTGCGAGGCACTCGGCAAGGAGAAAGACCACGTGCTGGGTAGCAGCGGCTGCATCACAGTAAAGAAGCCGCTCCCCAGCACCAAGCGCCGGAAGAGACGAGGAGCTCCCTCCGATAAGGCTCGGCCGAAAGAGCCTGGAGCCGGCGACGCTGGGGTTAGTCAGCCCCAGCCCGCCATGGAGGTGGAGCCATAAGCCCGTGGGCGGTTGATCGGGGGATCGCCGCCCGCACGAAGGGCTCCGAGAAGAAAGCTCCCTAGATGCCCGGGGAGCTCTCGGTGAAGAAAGGCGGCGGCAGAACACCAGCCGCCGCAGTGGAGGAGTGCCGGATGCGGCGAACGGCCGTGTTGGGTGCGGAAGTCCAGCTAAGTGCCCGCGCCCCACGATGGCCTGAAGGAGGGCATGGGGGGGTTTTAGTGGGTAAACCTCTTGTAGGGAGTCCCACATACCCCCGTCCCTTCCCCCGAGGGGGCGGGGGATACGTAACGTATTTCCCCTCCTAAAAAAAAAAAAAAAAAAAAAAAAAAAAAAAAAGGTTAGGTTGGGGGCGATACCGGTCCGTCCACGTCGTGTCCCTGGGCACCTCCCCCGTGCCATCGTGAGCGTTTTCACGGTGACACGGGAGGGGTGGCTGAACGCCGGTATGGGCGAGTGTTTGTGTGTGTGTTTGGCTGCGCCCACAGTGTGACGAAAGGGCCCGCGACCCGGGGTGTCGGAGTTTTGAAGTATGGGTGATCGTAATAAGCCAAGTATTCTCCGGGTGGGTCCCGGCTCCTCAGGAGCCGGAGAATCCCATGCGCCGTCTTCGGACGGTGGCCGGCCCTCGTATACGGAGGGGCCACTTATTGCGAGGAAGGACGAGGGGGCCGTTAAGGCGGCGAGGAAGGACGAGGAGGCCGCTAAGGCGGCGAGACAGCGGGCCATTTTGGCTGCGTTGGGAGGAGGAGGAGACAGCGCGAAGAAGCGCGACAGCCCGAAACCGGCGCCCATTACCGCGCCGGCAGCGGAGCTTCTAACGGATGAAGACATCGACTTCAGTCAGCCGCAGCCTAACGGCGTTGAGCGGATGCTGAAGTTGATGCAGAAGAAGAAGCTGAGAGGCGACAAGGATCTTCCGCGTGTCCTTTTGACACGCGACGTGAAAATGCCGCCTCCAAGCACCGGAAAGGACCCGATTGGTAGAGACTCCCCTCGCGGTAGAGTCTCCCAACATGGACGTGACTTACCCGGACATGACAGCGAGGACTGGCTCTCGGACTCCAGTGAGATGTCTGGCATATCGCTGGACTCCGAGGGCTTGCCCGCATTCTCGGATTTGACGCGCCGGAAGAGGCGCTCTGACGACGACATGGCGCCGCCCCTCAGTAAAGGAGCGGTGCCCAAACCCAAAAGAGGACGCGGCCGTCCGCCAACGACCGGACAATATGTCGGCTTGGCGAAGGCACAGGCCGATCTGAATAGGGAAAAGGAGGAGGCCCTTCGACTCCAGGCAGAGGAGGAGGTAGCCGAGGCGGCCAGGGCGGCGCGAGAGACGCGTTCTTCGCTCCTTGCGAGCCCCGCCGCCATGGAAGAAGACAGGCCAGAGCAGACCAACTACGCTCTGGCTCAATGTGTTGAGACTTCGCTGGGAACGATCTCCATGGTCGCAGCGAAGTCGAATAACCTCAAGGGGACGTTCCAGCGGCTCCTCAAGGAGGCGGTCAGCGACATACGCGCCACCGTCGCTGAAATGAGAAGTCGCGGAGCGACCGAAGAGATGAAGGCCCTCGAGGCTCAGAATGCGCGGCTCCAGAATGAAGTGGAGTCTTTGCGCAAAGAGTTAGAGGAGCTACGCCGTCAGGTGTTGAAGCCGGCCGAGCAGGATATGCGCCAGCTGTTGTCTGAGGTCTCTCGATCTAACGTGGAGACCTTCAGCAACATGCTGAACGCTCGGCTGGCCGGACTGGAGAGTCGGCTCCGAGGAAGACACGGCAGCCAGCCGCCGCAGCGGCCCCGCAAGAGGCCACTCCCGCGCCCAAGGCGCCCAAGGCCAAAAAGGGCCGGAAAAAGAAGCGGCCGTCGATGGCCGCTCTGGAAGCGACGCAAGGGGGAGCGAACACCAGCTCCCCTCGTACTGAGGCCCCGTGGACCACGGTAGGTACAAAGGGCAAGAAGAAGAAAGGGGCGGCTACAATACCTACAGCCGCCCCGAAGAAGAAGGGAAAGCCAAGGCTTCGCGTCCCCGCCACTGCGGCTGTCGCTCTCACAATAGAAGAGTCGGCCGTGAAGGCGGGTATGACGTACGCCAAGGCGCTTGAGACGGCCCGGCGGGCAGTGAACATCGCGGAACTTGATATTCCGCAAGTCCGCTTCCGCCGGGCCCGAACCGGTGGGCGCCTCCTCGCGATTTCCGGCGAGGGCGCAAGAGAAAAGGCGGACGCCTTTGCCGCGAGGCTGAGGACCGTCCTGCCACCCGAGGTGAAGGTCGGACGGCCGGTGGCAAGCGCGGAGATGCGCATCGCCGGCCTCGATGACTCCGTGACGACCGCAGAAGTGGTAGAGGCGGTCGCAGTGGAAGGAAGGTGCCAGGCCGGAGATGTCCGGGCGGGGCCGATTAGAGAGGGGCCACGGGGGGACGGGTCGTGTCGGATCCGCCTCCCAGTCGCGGCCGCCAAGAAGCTCTCGAGCTCTGGGCGGTTGCGTATCGGTTGGGTGTCGGCGAGGGTGGCGTTGCTGGCCGCGAGGCCGACGCGCTGCTTCCGCTGCCAGGACACCGGCCACGTGGCTGCCAAGTGCCAGTGCCCGGTGGACCGTAGCCGGACTTGTTTTCGGTGCGGGAAACCGGGGCACAAGGCGGCGGAGTGCGGGGCTGCAGCACCAAACTGCGCCCTGTGCGAGGCCGCTGGCAGGGCCGAAAGGGGGCACGAGCTGGGTAGATGCCCATCTACGTCAAAGCCGGCCCCCGGAGAAGACAAGGCGCCGACCAAAAAGGCCCGACAGAAGTCGAGGCCAAGGGGCGCGCGGGCTCCGCCCGTTTCCGCCCGAATGGAGACGGATGCCTAAGACCCGTGGGCGGTGATCGGGGGATCCCGCCCACAGTATGGGTCCCGAGAAGACAGCCCCCCTATAGCCCGGGGGGCTCTCGGTGAGGTCAGCGGCTCAAGCCGCTCGAAGAAGGTGCCGGTTGCGGCAGTGCGCTGGGAGGGGCGGAGTTGTAGTCGCTCCGCGGTTCCCGTCCCTCCCGCACTAGGCGCTTGACGGAGGGCTGGGGGGGTTTTAGTGGGTAGACCTCTCGTAGGGAGTCCCACATACCCCCGCCCCTTCCCCTGAGGGGGCGGGGGATACGTAACGTATTTCCCCTCCTCAAAAAAAAAAAAAAAAAAAAAAAAAAAAAAGGTTAGGTTAGGTTAGGTTTGGCCTCCAAGTAGCAGACTCGGGGGGCGTCTGCTACAGCCTTGGTGGGGGCCGAGGAGGAGGGCGCACGTGTTGTGCGCCCATCGTGGAGTCTTCGGGCCGCTGGCGGGGTCGCAGATGTGTGTATCGTTCCTGTGGCCCCGTCAATACGCGGCGTGGCGGAAGATGGGGGGGGGGGTTTTAGTGGGTATACCGTGGTCTCATTAGCTACGGGAGTCCCACATAACCACTCGGGTCGCCCCCTGCGCCTGGGTGGTATGCGTAATGCATTTCCCCCTCCGGAAAAAAAAAAAAAAAAAAAAAAAAGGTTAGGTTAGGTTAGGTTAGGTTAGGTTAGGTTAGGTTAGGTTAGGTTAGGTTAGGTTAGGTTAGGTTAGGTTAGGTTGGGGGCGGGGGCGATACCGGTCCGTCCACGTTCGTGTCCCTGGGCGCCTGGGTACGCCACCCCGCCCTTTACACGAAGTGACGTATCCAGGATGGCTGAACACCGGTCTTTTCCTGTCTTTCTCTCTTTTTATAGTTTACTCTTCGTTTGTATTGTTTTATTTTGTTTCACTACCTTTCACCACCTTTTCTACCCTGTCTTTTCTTTTTGTTTACACTCTTCTTTACATTATTGTTTGTTTGCGTGCGAACATCTGTGTGTGAATGAGTGATGGATGGGCCCGTGGGCCCCTAATCCAGGGTTTTTGGCGCCCGGCCGTGGGATGCGTTACGAGCAGGTGGCTACGTACCAAGGGCGCCGGGGCAGAATCACCCCTAACTGACAACAATATGGAGAAACGCAAATTGGAAAATACTCCCCGGGCGGGTACCAGTACCACTGGAGAATCCCGCACTCCCGGTTCGCCGGGAGTCTGCCGCACGTATACGGGGGCGGCACCAACTGCGTGTGAGGGTAAGGGGGCCGTTGCAACGGCGAAAGAAGGAGAGGGCGCGACAACGCGCGAATGTCCGAAACCGGCGCACCTAACCGCGCCGGCGGCGGACGCAATCACGGACGAAGACGTGGATTTCTCCGTCTACCAGCCTAACGGCGTAGAGCGGGTGAAAAGACTGGCTCAAAGAAAGAAGGAGCGGGGCTGTCCAATCCGGGACTTACCCGACCTGCCGCCTGCGCTGCAGTACCGGGATGTTCTCGGGACGCAGCCCCGCGCTCCTACTCCTACCGGACATGACGAGGGGGAGCGTAGGGAGTTGACGCGCTCGCCTCGCGTCGTTCTGCGCGACGTGATGCGTGAATTCTCCCTACCGCCTCCCCAAGGACGAGACGATACCGGAGACGACAGTGAGGACTGGCCCTTGGACTCCGACGACATGACATCTGACGTGTCGATGGACTCCGAGGGCTTGCCCACAGACCCGGACAGGACACGCCGCAAACGGCGAATCTCGGAAGACGACAAGGCGCCGCCCCTTGGTAGAGGAGCGGTGCCCAAGGCTAAGAAGGGACGTGGCCGGCCACCAACGACCGGCCAATACGTCGGCTTTGGAAAAGCTCAGGCGGAGCTCAACAAGGAGAAGGAGGAGGAACGCCGGGCTGCCTTCAGGGCGAAAGTCGAGGAGGTGGCCCGGAGGGCACGGGAGGAGCGAGAGGCGAGAGAGGCGCGAGCCTCCCTTCGCGCAAGCCCTGCCCCGACTGCAGAAGAAACGGAGCAGACGAGCGCGGCCCTGGCGGGTAGCGTAGAGAGGGCCTTGGAAATGGTGACGATGGTCGCCACAAGGTCCTCCAACTTGAAGGGCACGTACCAGCGCGCCCTCAAGGAGGCAGTCGCATCGATCAAAGCGGCCGTCACCGAAATGAGGGGCCGTGGTCAAACGGAGGAAATGCGGGCACTGGAGGCGCAGAACGACCGCCTCCTGCGCCAAGTCAACGCGATGCGTAAGGAGCTGGAGGAGCTGCGCCGTCGCGTAACTGGGCCCGCAGCCGACGACCTGCAGAGGATGTTGTCGGAGGTCTCGCGTTCCAACATCGAGACCTTCGGCAACATGCTCAATGCGAGAATCGCCGGCCTGGAAGATAGGCTCCTTCCTGAGCCCAGAAGAAGACCGCCGCTGGCGGCAGACAGTGCTGGTGAAACATCCGGCGCCCCACCAACAGCGGCCCCGAAGAAGACGTCGAAGCCGAAGAAGACGGTGACGGCAAAGGCGCTGGACAAAGGTTCGGCAGGCGGTGCGGCGGCTCCTTTACAGCCGCCTACTGCACCTGCAGAGAAAGAGGCTGCAAAGCCTAAGAAGAAGAAGAGGATGAAGCGGCCAACAATGGCCGCTCAGGCGGCGGCAAAGGGGGCGCAGAACACCAGCGCCCCTCCCGCCGAGGCTACGTGGATTACAGTCGGTCCGCGCAGGCCCAAAAAGAAGAAAGGTGCGGCTAATCCAGCTAAGGCCACCCCTAGCAAGAAGAAGAAGAAGGCCAAGCTCCGTGCCCCCAACACCGCGGCAATCACCGTCACCTTGAGGGAGAGTGCCGCGGCGCAGGGGGTCACGTACCTCGACGTGCTGACGAAAGCCAAAGACGCGGTCAAAACCAGCGGACTGCAGGAGCTCCAGCTCCGCTTCCGACTGGCTCAGACCGGCGCGCGTGTCCTCACCATCCCCGGCGAGGGCGCCCAGGAGAAGGCAGATGTTCTCGCTGCCAGAATGCGGGAAGTACTCGACCCAGAAGTGGTGAAGATCGGCCGCCCGGCGAAATGTGTCGAAATGCGCATCGCCGGGCTGGACGACTCAGCGACGACCGCCGACGTCATCGAGGCGGTCTCAAGGGAAGGAGGTTGCCCATCCAACTCCATCAGGACGGGCCCAATAAAGATTGGAAGGTGGGGCGACGGCTCGTTGTGGCTGAGCGTCCCCGTCGCGGCCGCAAAAAAGCTGATTAGCATGAAGCGGCTGCGAGTGGGCTGGGTGTCGGCCAAGGTGACATTGCTGGCCAAGAGGCCTATGCGGTGTTACCGGTGCCTTGACACCGGCCACCTGGCGACGTCATGCCAGTGCCCGGTGGACCGCAGCCGGAATTGTTTCCGCTGTGGGAAACCGGGGCACAAGGCCGCCGAGTGCCGGGAGAAGCATCCAAACTGCTTCTTCTGTGAGGCACTCGGCAAGGAGAGCGGGCACGTCCTGGGAAGCGGCGGCTGTTTAACAGCCAAGAAGCCGCCCCCCGCTACGAAAAAGCGCCGCAGGAGAGGAGCTCCCTCCGACAAGGCTCGGCCGCATGAGCCTGGAGCCGGTGGTGTCGGGGTTAGTCAGCCCCAGCCCGCCATGGAGGTGGAGCAATAGGCCCGCGGGCGGTTGATCGGGGGATCACCGCCCGCACCAAGGGCTCCGAGAGAAAAGCTCCCTAGGTGCCCGGGGAGCTCTCGGTGAAGAAAGGCGGCGGCAGAACACCAGCCGCCGCAACGGAGTAGTGCCGGATGCGGCGAACGGCCGTGAGGACGCGGAAGTCGTAGAAAAGTACCCGCATCTCACGGCTGGAAGGAGGGCATGGGGGGGTTTTAGTGGGTAAACCTTGTGTGTAGGGAGTCCCACATACCCCCGCCCCTTCCCCCGGGGGGGCGGGGGATACGTAACGTATTTCCCCTCCTCAAAAAAAAAAAAAAAAAAAAAAAAAAAAAAAAAAAAAAAAAAAAAAGGTTAGGTTAGGTTAGGTTAGGTTAGGTTAGGTTAGGTTAGGTTAGGTTAGGTTAGGTTAGGTTCAGGATTTGTGGTCTCAGGAGATGCTGAGGAGGTCAATCGACGTCGGTGTGATTGCCGAGCCGTACCGGATCCTCCCTAGGGGTGACTGGTTGGGCAGCGCGGACTCGACGGTGGCGTTAGTGTTCGGTCCCAAAATCGTTCCTCCATCTACAAGGAGGTCGACTCGGGGCCGCGGCTTCATCGTTGCGGATGTGGGGGCCCTCACTGTCGTGGGGGTCTATTTTTCACCGAATAGACCCATCGCCGAGTTCGAGGCGTTTCTTCTCCGGCTCACCACCTTCGTGAACGGAGCAGCTAATCCCGTGGTCGTCGCCGGAGACTTCAATGCGAAGTCCACGCGCTGGGGTTCCCCGGCGACGGACGCGAGAGGCAGAGCAGTAACGGATTGGCTGGCAATCACCGGCCTGGTCGTGGCCAACAGAGGTGCCGCTAGTACCTGCGTCCGGCGGCAAGGTGAATCCATTGTGGACCTGACCTTTGTCAGTCCAACAATCGCTCGCCGAACAAGCGGCTGGAGGGTCCTCGGAGAGGTCGAGACCCTCTCGGACCACCTATACATAAGTTTCGAAATAGTCTCCCTGTCGGAACCTGGCCGCCGATTTCCATCCGGTGGCGGCCCAAGGTGGTCCCTGAGAGGTCTGGATCGAGACCTTCTCGAGGAGGCGGCCATCGTCGCATCGTGGGCACCTCTGCCGTCGGACGACGTCGAGGAGTGCGCGGAATGGCTGAATGAGGCAGCTCGCAACATTTGCGAAGCCTCGATGCCACGCGCTGGACCCGTCTTGCCTCGGCGCCAGACCTACTGGTGGCGCCCGGAGCTTAGGCAACTCCGTCAGGAGTGCGTGGCCGCGCGACGCCGCTACTTGCGGTACCGCCGTCGACGGATCAGACAGGAGGCGGAAGAAGAAGCCTTCTACAACGGCTACCGATTGGCACGCCAGGCGCTACGTGAGGCTATAAAGGTGGCGAAAAAGGAGGCGTGGGAGGAGTTTCTGGGCACATTGGAGCAGGATCCGTGGGGCAAGCCTTACAAATGGGTGAGGCAGAAGCTTCGGCCCGCTGCCCCACCACTCACCCAAAATATGCAGCCCAATCTTCGTCGCTCGGTACTCTCGGCCCTATTTCCATCCAGGGCCGAGTGGTCTCCGCCAGTTATGAGACCATCGAGTATGGAGTCTGAGGATGAGGACGACGTACCGCCAGTGTCGGCTGAAGAGCTGGCAGCGGCCGTGCATAAAATGAGCCAGAGAAACAGGGCTCCTGGACTGGACGGGGTCCCCGGTCGCGTCTGGGTACTGGCCATGAAGCACCTCGAGGCGCACGTGCTCGAGCTCTTTACCAAATGTCTGGTGCAGGGCCGAGTGCCGCGCCGGTGGAAGACGGGCAAGTTAGTGCTGCTCCGTAAAGAGGGACGACCGGAGGACCAGCCGTCGGCCTACCGCCCTATCGTCTTGATCGACGAGATATGCAAGACCCTGGAGAGGGTGATCGTGGCGCGCCTCACCCGCCACCTTGAGGGCGCCGGCCCGAACCTGAGTGATGCTCAGTTCGGGTTCAGGGCTTGTCGGTCAACGATAGATGCGGTGGCGCGTGTGCGGCAAATCTCAGAGGAGGAAATCTCTCGGGGCGGGGTGGTGTTGGTCGTCTCGTTGGACATTACCAACGCTTTCAACACCCTGCCCTGGGAGACAATAAAGGAGGGACTTAGGTACCACCGAGTGCCGAGATACTTGCGCCGAACTATCGGCAATTATCTCTCTGAGCGCTCGGTGCAATACCCAACCGAGGAGGACGACTGGGAGGAGTTGGAGGTGGACTGCGGCGTCCCACAGGGCTCGTCGCTCGGTCCGGGCCTGTGGGACATAGGCTACGACCACGTGCTCCGCGGCGCCAATCTTCCGGGCGTGGAGCTCGTCGCGTACGCGGATGACACGGCAGTCGTCTGCCGCGCCAAGTCCCACCGAGTGGCAAAAATACTGGCAACGGCAGCAGTCGCACAAGTTGTGCGAAGAATCCAGGCACTGGGTCTGACGGTGGCGCTGAACAAGTCGGAGGCCCTCTTGTTCCATGGGCCCAGGAACGCGCCCCCGCCGGACCTGGAAGTAATAGTGAGCGGGACGAGGATCCAAGTTGCGTCCACAATGACCTATCTCGGTCTGGTCCTCGATAGTCGGTGGTCATTTAAGGAACACTTCCGCCGACTATCCGAGAAGGTGAAGAGGTCTGCGGGCGCCTTGGCTTCGCTGCTTCCAAATCTCGGGGGCCCGAGTTTGACCTGTCGGCGTCTCTACATGGGCGTCGTCCGTTCGATGGTCTTGTATGGGGCGCCGATCTGGGCGGACAGTTTGCTGCCGGAGAACAGGCTGGCCCTGGGAAGGTTACAGCGAGTGATGGCGACGCGTGCAGTCCGAGGGTATCGCACTATCTCTCGTGACGCATCGTGCCTCCTTGCTGGAAGCGTTCCTTGGGACTTGGACGCTCAAACCCTCGCCGAAGTGTATTGGCGTGGCGCAGCGGTCCGCGCGGGGGGAAGCAACCCCTTACCGGAAGCCGTACGTCGGTGGAGGGACCGAGCTGAGGAAGCGGCCATCGAGCTTTGGGAGGAGCGACTCCTCGAGCCGCAAGTCAGTGTGGAACTGGTGCTGGCTATCAGGCCGGTACTCAAAGAGTGGTTGACCAGAAAGTACGGCGCGCTCTCCTTCCGACTCACGCAGGTACTGACCGGGCATGGCTGCTTTGGTCGCTACCTGTGTGAGATCGCGAACAAAGAAGAGAGTACGCGCTGTCACCACTGCGATTGTGACAGGGACACGGCGGAACACACAGTGTCTGCCTGTCCTTCTTGGACTCGACAACGGGCGGCCCTTACGGCCGCCATTGGATTCGACCTTTCGCTGCCCGCGCTGGTTCGCGCCATGGTGGGCAGCGAACCCGGATGGACAGCGGTGCAGACCTTCTGTGAGGAGGTCATTGCCGCGAAGGAGGAGGCCGAGCGAGTGAGGGAGCTGGAAGCGCTCGACCCCCGCCGAAGGAGACGGCCGGGACGACGACGGGTCATCAACGATGACCACTTGCCGCCTTAGCCGGGGGGCTCGGGGCGGCGGCATGGGGATGCCGTCGCCCAACGAGTCGAGTCCCCGAGTGGGTCGCGATGCGCTGCGTATTCTTCGCGCATCGCGACACCGTAGAGAGATGGGCCTACGCAAGCCCCGAGAGGGCCTCTGTTCGGCCTTTAGGAGCCTTAGTGCTCCACAGAAGACGAGCCTGCCTTGACACGCAGGCAAAGACATGCAGGACCGCGGACGAAGGCTCACGCGTGCTCGCAACCCTGCATGGGACGTAGAAGAATACCGTCGGGTTTTAGTGGGTAGGGCTGCGGTCAATTCCATCTTCACGACCGCAGCGAGCCCCACATACCCGTGGGGGAGTCCCCAATTCCCCCGGGATGCGTCAGAGCATTTCCCGACGCAAAAAAAAAAAAAAAAAAAAAAAAAAAAAAAAAAAAAAAAAAAAAAAAAAAAAAAAAAAAAAAAAAAAAAAAAAAAAAAAGGTTAGGTTAGGTTAGGTTAGGTTAGGTTAGGTTAGGTTAGGTTAGGTTAGGTTCCCCCCGATGGGGGCGATACCGGTCCGTCCACGTCGTGTCCCTGGGCATCTCCCCCGTGCCATCGTGAGCATTTTCACGGTGACACGGGAGGGGTGGCTGAACGCCGGTATGGCGTGTGTTTGTGTGTGTGTTCGGTCTTGTATGTTTGGCTGCGCCCGCAGTGTGACGAACGGGCCCGCGACCCGGGGTGTCGGAGTGAGTAAAGATGGCAGATCGTATTAGCAAAAGTATTCTCCGGGTGGGTCTCGGTTCCTCAGGAGCCGGGGAATCCCATGCGCCGTCTTCGGACGGTGGCCGGCCCGTGTATACGGAGGGGCCAACTAATGCGAGGAAGGACGAGGGGGCCGCTAAGGCGGTGAACAAGGACGAGGAGGCCGCTAAAGCGGCGAGACAGAGGGCCATTTTGGCGGCGTTAGGAGGAGGAGGAAGTGACAGCGCGAAGAAGCGCGACAGCCCGAAGCCGGCGCCCATTACCACGCCGGTGGCGGAGCTTCTAACGGACGAGGACATCGACTTCAGTCAGCCGCAGCCCAACGGCGTTGAGCGGATGCTGAAGTTGATGCAGAAGAAGAAACTGAGAGGCGACAAGGATCTGCCGCGTGTTCTTTTGACACGCGACGTGAAAATGCCGCCTCCAAGTACCGGAAAAGACGACATTGGTAGAGACTCCCCTCGCGGTCGAGTCTCCCAACATGGACGTGACTTACACGGACATGACAGCGAGGACTGGCTCTCGGACTCCAGTGAGATGTCTGGCATATCGCTGGACTCCGAGGGCTTGCCCGCATTCTCGGATTTGACGCGCCGGAAGCGGCGCTCTGATGACGACATGGCGCCGCCCCTCAGTAAAGGAGCGGTGCCCAAACCCAAAAGAGGACGCGGCCGCCCGCCAACGACCGGACAATATGTCGGCTTGGCGAAGGCACAGGCCGATCTGAATAGGGAAAAGGAGGAGGCCCTTCGAATCCAGGCAGAGGAGGAGGTAGCCGAGGCGGCCAGAGCGGCGCGAGAGACGCGTTCTTCGCTCCTTGCGAGCCCCGCCGCCATGGAAGAAGACAGGCCAGAGCAGACCAACTACGCTCTGGCCCAATGTGTTGAGACTTCGCTGGGAACGATCTCCATGGTCGCAGCGAAGTCGAACAACTTGAAGGGGACATTCCAACGTCTTCTGAAGGAGGCGGTCAGTGATATACGCACTACCGTCGCCGCTATGAAGAACCGCGGAGCGACGGAGGAGATACGAGCCCTCGAAGCTCAGAATGCGCGGCTCCAACAGGAAGTGGAGTCCATGCGCAAGGAGTTAGAGGCGCTACGTCAAAAAGTATTGAAGCCGGCCGAGCAGGACATGCGCCAGCTGTTGTCTGAGGTCTCTCGCTCTAACGTAGAGACCTTCAGCAACATGCTGAACGCTCGGCTGGCCGGACTAGAGAGTCGGCTCCTTCCAGAGCCTCGACTGAGACCTCCGCTCGCGGCGGACAGAGATCGGAGCATCACTCCAACTGCCGTCGAAAGCGTTGAGAAACCACCGGAAGAGACGCCGGGAACCCCGAAGCAGAAGGCCAAGGGGAAACCGGCCCCAAAGAAGACACGGCAGCCAGCCGCCGCAGAGGCCCCGCAAGAGGCCCCTGCCGCGCCTGAGGCGCCCAAGGCCAAGAAGGGCCGGAAGAAGAAGCGGCCGTCGATGGCCGCTCTGGAAGCGACACAAGGGGGAGCGAACACCAGCTCCCCTCGTACTGGGGCCCCATGGACCACGGTAGGTCCAAAGGGCAAGAAGAAGAAAGGGGTGGCTACACCATCTACAGCCGCCCCGAAGAAGAAGAGAAAGCCAAGGCTTCGCGTCCCCGCCACCGCGGCCGTCGCTCTCACCATTGAAGAGTCGGCCGTGAAGGCGGGCTTGACGTACGCCAAGGCACTTGAGACGGCCCGGCGGGCGGTGAACATCGCGGAGTTCGATATTCCGCAACTCCGCTTCCGCCGGGCCCGAACTGGAGGGCGCCTCCTCACTATCGCCGGCGAGGGCGCAGAGAAGAAGGCGGACGCCTTTGCCGCGAGGCTGAAGACAGTCCTGCCTCAGGAAGTGAAAGTCGGGCGGCCAGCTGCTTGCGCGGAGATGCGCATCGCCGGCCTTGACGACTCTGTGACGGCCGCCGAAATCATGGAAGCGGTCGCACTTGAAGGGGAGTGCCTGGCCGGCGATGTCCGGGTAGGGCCGATTAGAGAGGGGCCACGGGGGGACGGATCGTGTTGGGTCCGCCTTCCAGTCGCGGCCGCTAAGAAGCTCTCGAGCTCTGGGCGGTTGCGTATTGGTTGGGTGTCGGCGAGGGTGGCGTTGCTGGCCGCGAGGCCGACGCGCTGCTTCCGCTGCCAGGACACCGGCCACGTGGCTGCCAAGTGCCAGTGCCCGGTGGACCGTAGCCGGACTTGTTTTCGGTGCGGGGAACCGGGGCACAAGGCGGCGGAGTGCGGGGCTGCAACACCAAACTGCGCCCTGTGCGAGGCCGCTGGCAGGGCCGAAAGGGGGCACGAGCTGGGTAGATGCCCATCTACATCAAAGCCGGCCCCCGGAGAAGACAAGGCGCCGACCAAAAAGGCTCGACACAAAAAGTCGAGACCTAAAGGTGCGCGGGCCCCGCCCGCTCCCGCCCGAATGGAGACGGACGCCTAGACCCGTGGGCGGTGATCGGGGGATCCCGCCCACAGTATGGGTCCTGAGAAGACAGCCCCCCTATAGCCCGGGGGGCTCTCGGTGAGGTACGCGGCTCAAGCCGCTTGAAGAAGGTGCCGGTTGCGGCTGCGCGCGGGGAGGGGCGGAGTTGTAGTCGCTCCGCGGTTTCCCGTCCCTCCCGCACTAGGCGCGTGACGGAGGGCTGGGGGGGTTTTAGTGGGTAAACCTCGAGTAGGGAGTCCCACATACCCCCGCCTCTTCCCCCGAGGGGGCGGGGGATGCGTAACGCATTTCCCCTCCTAAAAAAAAAAAAAAAAAAAAAAAAAAAAAAAAAAAAGGTTCCCCCCGATGGTTGCACGCCTTGTCGTGGCGGTGGGGCTTAGTAACCGCGGCTTGGACAACCGCGGTGAAGCGAAGAGGCAACCAGGGCCGGCCGGTGTCGCCGCCTGGCCCGAGGAGGGCGCTCCCAGCGGACTGGAGGAGTCCGCTGCGGATGCGCACCGAGGTGGGGCCGCAGAGGAAGAGGCAAGTAGGTATTACGGTGCGCCGCTTGCCCTATCTTCTGCGGCCGAGGACGGATCGCGGGGGGGAGAGGCATTGTGGTAGGTTGCCGCTTTCCCTACCCCCCCTGCGAGCTGGCGGGGCCGTTCCGTTTGAACGGCATTGGTGGGGCCGCAGAGGAAGAGGCAAGTAGGTATTACGGTGCGCCGCTTGCCCTATCCTCTGCGGCCGAGGTGTGGTCGGTGGCAGAGCCACAGACCTGATCTGCCACATGGCCTCCAAGTAGCAGACTCGGGGGGCGTCTGCTACAGCCTTGGTGGGGGCCGAGGAGGAGGGCGCACGTGTTGTGCGCCCATCGTGGAGTCTTCGGGCCGCTGGCGGGGTCACAGATGTGTGTATCGTTCCTGTGGCCCCGTCAATATGCGGCGTGGCGGAAGATGGGGGGGGGGTTTTAGTGGGTATACCGTGGTCTCATTAGCCGCGGGAGTCCCACATAACCACTCGGGTCGCCCCCTGCGCCTGGGTGGTATGCGTAATGCATTTCCCCCTCCGGAAAAAAAAAAAAAAAAAAAAAGGTTAGGTTAGGTTAGGTTAGGTTAGGTTAGGTTAGGTTAGGTTAGGTTAGGTTAGGTTAGGTTAGGTTAGGTTAGGTTAGGTTAGGTTAGGTTAGGTTGGGGGCGATGGGGGCGATACCGGTCCGTCCACGTTCGTGTCCCTGGGCGCCTGGGTACGCCACCCCGCCCATTACACCGAGTGACGTATCCAGGATGGCTGAACACCGGTCTTTCCTGTCTTTCTCTCTTTGTATAGTTTACTCTTCGTTTGTTGTTTATTTTATTTTGTCTGTCTTTTCACCACCTTTTCTACTCTATCTTTCTCGTTTTGTTCACCTCTTCTTTACATCAGCGTGTGTTTTTGAGTATATATGTGTGTGTGATTGTGTGATGGATGGGCCCGTGGGCCCCGAAGCCTAAGCTTCGTGCCCGGCGATGGGCTGCATGGCCACTCGGAGAGTACCAGGTCATTAGGGCACAAGGTCGACCCAGCCTTAAATGGGAAACAATGATGGATAAGCGCAATTTGGAAAATACTCCCCGGGCGGGTACCAGCAATGGAGAATCCCGTGCACCCTCGAAAGAGGGTGTCTGCCGCGCGTATACGGGGGCGGCACAAAGTGCGTCGAGTGAGGCGGAGGCTGCCAAGGCGGCGAGACAAAAGGCCATTTTGGCGGCGCTAGGAGGAGGAGGTGACAGCGCGAAGAAACGCGACAGCCCGAAGCCGGCGCCCATTACCGCGCCGGCAGCGGAGCTTTTAACGGATGAGGACGTTGACTTCAGCCAGCCGCAGCCCAACGGCGTTGAGCGGATGCTGAAGTTAATGCAGAAGAAGAAACTGAGAGGCGACAAGGATCTGCCGCGTGTTCTTTTGACACGCGACGTGAAAATGCCGCCTCCAAGTACCGGAAAAGACGATATTGGTAGAGACTCCCCTCGCGGTCGAGTCTCCCAACATGGACGTGACTTACACGGACATGACAGCGAGGACTGGCTCTCGGACTCCAGTGAGATGTCTGGCATATCGCTGGACTCTGAGGGCTTGCCCGCATTCACGGATATGACGCGCCGGAAGAGGCGCTCTGACGACGACATGGCGCCGCCCCTCAGTAAAGGAGTGGTGCCCAAACCCAAGAGAGGACGCGGCCGCCCGCCAACGACCGGACAATATGTCGGCTTGGCAAAGGCGCAGGCCGATCTCAACAGAGAGAAAGAAGAGGCCCTTCGACTCCAGGCCGAGGAGGAGGTAGCCGAGGCGGCCAGGGCGGCGCGAGAGACGCGTTCTTCGCTCCTTGCAAGCCCCGCCGCCATGGAAGGAGACAGGCCAGAGCAGACCAACTACGCTCTGGCCCAATGTGTTGAGACTTCGCTGGGAACGATCTCCATGGTCGCAGCGAAGTCGAACAACCTCAAGGGGACGTTCCAACGTCTCCTCAAGGAGGCGGTCAGCGACATACGCGCCACCGTCACCGAAATGAGAAGTCGCGGAGCGACCGAAGAAATGAAGGCCCTCGAGGCTCAAAATGCGCGGCTCCAGAATGAAGTGGAGTCTTTGCGCAAAGAGCTAGAGGAGCTACGCCGACAGGTGATGAAGCCGGCCGAGCAGGACATGCGCCAGCTGTTGTCTGAGGTCTCTCGATCTAACGTGGAGACCTTCAGCAACATGCTGAACGCTCGGCTGGCTGGACTGGAGAGTCGGCTCCTTCCAGAGCCTCGACTGCGTCCTCCGCTCGCGGCGGACAGAGCTCGGAGTATTACGCCGGCTCCCGTCGAGAGTGTTGAGGCTCCACCGGATGTGACGCCGGAGCCCCCGAAGCAGAAGGCCAAGGGGAAACCGGCCCCAAAGAAGACACGGCAGTCAGCCACCGCAGCGGCCCCGCAAGAGGCCTCTGCCGCGCCCGAGGCGCCCAAGGCCAAGAAGGGCCGGAAGAAGAAGCGGCCGTCTATGGCCGCTCTGGAAGCGACACAAGGGGGAGCGAACACCAGCTCCCCTCGTACGGAGGCCCCATGGACCACGGTAGGTCCAAAGGGCAAGAAGAAGAAAGGGGCGGCTACAACATCTACAGCCGCCCCGAAGAAGAAGGGAAAGCCAAGGCTTCGCGTCCCCGCCACCGCGGCCGTCGCTCTCACCATTGAAGAGTCGGCCGTGAAGGCGGGCTTGACGTACGCCAAGGCACTTGAGACGGCCCGGCGGGCGGTGAACATCGCGGAGTTCGATATTCCGCAAGTCCGCTTCCGCCGGGCCCGAACTGGAGGGCGCCTCCTCACTATCGCCGGTGAGGGCGCAGAGAAGAAGGCGGACGCCTTTGCCGCGAGACTCAGGACCGTCCTGCCTCAAGAGGTGAAAGTCGGGCGGCCAGCTGCATGCGCTGAAGTGCGTATCGCCGGCCTTGACGACTCAGTGACGGCCGCCGAAATAAAGGAAGCGGTCGCACTCGAAGGAGAGTGCCTGGCCGGCGATGTTCGGGTGGGGCCAATGAGAGAGAGGCCACGGGGGGACGGGTCGTGTTGGATCCGCCTCCCAGTCGCGGCCGCCAAGAAGCTATCGAGCTCTGGGCGGTTGCGTATTGGTTGGGTGTCAGCGAGGGTGGCGTTGCTGGCCGCGAGGCCAACGCGCTGCTTCCGCTGCCAGGACATCGGCCACGTGGCTGCCAAGTGCCAGTGCCCGGTGGACCGTAGTGGGACTTGCTTCCGGTGCGGGAAACCGGGGCACAAGGCGGTGGAGTGCGGGGCTGCAGCACCAAACTGCACCCTGTGCGAGGCCGCTGGCAGGGCCGAAAGGGGGCACGAGCTGGGCAGATGTCCATCTGCTAAAAAGCCGGCCCCCGGAGAAGACAAGGCGCCGACCAAAAAGGCCCGACAGAAGTCGAGGCCAAGGGGCGCGCGGGCCCCGCCCGCTCCCGCCCGAATGGAGACGGACGCCTAGACCCGTGGGCGGTGATCGGGGGATCCCGCCCACAGTATGGGTCCCGAGAAGACAGCCCCCCTATAGCCCGGGGGGCTCTCGGTGAGGTACGCGGCTCAAGCCGCTTGAAGAAGGTGCCGGTTGCGGCTGCGCGCGGGGAGGGGCGGAGTTGTAGTCGCTCCGCGGTTCCCGCCCCTCCCGCACTAGGCGCGTGACGGAGGGCTGGGGGGGTTTTAGTGGGTAGACCTCTTGTAGGGAGTCCCACATACCCCCGCCCCTTCCCCCGAGGGGGTGGGGGATACGCAAAGTATTTCCCCTCCTAAAAAAAAAAAAAAAAAAAAAAAAAAAAAAAGGTTGGGGGCGATACCGGTCCGTCCACGTCGTGTCCCTGGGCACCTCCCCCGTGCCATCGTGAGCGTTTTCGCGGTGACACGGGAGGGGTGGCTGAACGCCGGTATGGCGTGTGTTTGTGTGCGTGTTTGGTCTTGTATGTTTGGCTGCGCCCACAGTTTGACGAAAGGGCCCGCGACCCGGGGTGTCGGAGTTTTGAAGTATGGGTGACCGTAATAAGCCAAGTATTCTCCGGGTGGGTCCCGGCTCCTCAGGAGCCGGAGAATCCCATGCGCCGTCTTCGGACGGTGGCCGGCCCTCGTATACGGAGGGGCCACTTATTACGAGGAAGGATGAGGGGGCCGCTAAGGCGGTGAGGAAGGACGAGGAGGCCGCTAAGGCGGCGAGGCAGCGGGCCATCTTGGCTGCGTTAGGAGGAGGAGGGGACAGCGCGAAGAAGCGCGACAGCCCGAAGCCGGCGCCCATTACCGCGCCGGCGGCGGAGCTTCTAACGGACGAAGACATCGACTTCAGTCAGCCGCAGCCTAACGGCGTTGAGCGGATGCTGAAGTTGATGCAGAAGAAGAAAATGAGAGGCGACAAGGATCTGCCGCGTGTTCTTTTGACACGCGACGTGAAAATGCCGCCTCCAAGTACCGGAAAAGACGAAATTGGTAGAGACTCCCCTCGCGGTCGAGTCTCCCAACATGGACATGACAGCGAGGACTGGCTCTCGGACTCCAGTGAGATGTCTGGCATGTCGCTGGACTCCGAGGGCTTGCCCGCATTCTCGGATTTGACGCGCCGGAAGAGGCGCTCTGACGACGACATGGCGCCGCCCCTCAGTAAAGGAGCGGTGCCCAAACCCAAAAGAGGACGCGGCCGCCCGCCAACGACCGGACAATATGTCGGCTTGGCGAAGGCACAGGCCGATCTGAATAGGGAAAAGGAGGAGGCCCTTCGACTTCAGGCAGAAGAGGAGGTAGCCGAGACGGCCAGGGCGGCGCGAGAGACGCGTTCTTCGCTCCTTGCGAGCCCCGCCGCCATGGAAGAAGACAGGCCAGAGCAGACCAACTACGCTCTGGCCCAATGTGTTGAGACTTCGCTGGGAACGATCTCCATGGTCGCAGCGAAGTCGAACAACCTCAAGGGGACGTTCCAGCGGCTCCTCAAGGAGGCGGTCAGCGACATACGCGCCTCCGTCGCCGAAATGAGAAGTCGCGGAGCGACTCAAGAGATGAAGGCCCTCGAGGCTCAGAATGCGCGGCTCCAGAATCAAGTGGAGTCTTTGCGCAAAGAGCTAGAGGAGCTACGCCGTCAGGTGTTGAAGCCGGCCGAGCAGGACATGCGCCAGCTGTTGTCTGAGGTCTCTCGTTCCAACGTAGAGACCTTCAGCAACATGCTGAACGCTCGGCTGGCCGGACTGGAGAGTCGGCTCCTCCCAGAGCCTCGACTGCGACCTCCGCTCGCGGCGGACAGAGCCCGGAGTATCACACCGGCTGCCGTCGAAAGCGTTGAGGCGCCACCGGAACAGACGCCGGGGCCCCCGAAGCAGAAGGCCAAGGGGAAACCGGCCCCAAAGAAGACACGGCAGCCAGCCGCAGTGGCCCCGCAAGAGGCCCCTGCCGCACCCGAGGCGCCCAAGGCCAAGAAGGGCCGGAAGAAGAAGCGGCCGTCAATGGCCGCTCAGGAGGCGGCACAGGGGGGAGCGAACACCAGCTCCCCTCGTACTGAGACCCCTTGGACCAAGGTGGGCCCAAAGGGTAAGAAGAAGAAGGGGGCGGCTATACCATCTACAGCCGCCCCGAAGAAGAAGAAAAAGCCAAGGCTTCGCGTCCCCGCCACTGCGGCCGTCGCTCTCACAATAGAAGAGTCGGCCGTGAAGGCGGGTATGACGTACGCCAAAGCGCTAGAGACGGCCCGGCGGGCAGTGAACATCGCGGAACTTGACATTCCGCAAGTCCGCTTCCGTCGGGCCCGAACCGGAGGGCGCCTCCTCGCGATTTCCGGCGAGGGCGCAAGAGAAAAGGCGGACGCCTTTGCCGCGAGGCTGAGGACCGTCCTGCCACCCGAGGTGAAGGTCGGACGGCCGGTGGCAAGCGCGGAGATGCGCATCGCCGGCCTTGATGACTCCGCGACGACCGCAGAAGTGGTAGAGGCGGTCGCACTAGATGGAGGGTGCCAGGCCGGAGATATTCGGGCGGGGCCAATAAGAGAGGGGCCACGGGGGGACGGGTCGTGCTGGATCCGCCTCCCAGTCGCGGCCGCCAAGAAGCTCTCGAGCTCTGGGCGGTTGCGTATTGGTTGGGTGTCGGCAAGGGTGGCGTTGCTGGCCGCGAGGCCGACGCGCTGCTTCCGCTGCCAGGACACCGGCCACGTGGCTGCCAAGTGCCAGTGCCCGGTGGACCGTAGCCGGACTTGTTTTCGATGCGGGAAACCGGGGCACAAGGCGGCGGAGTGCGGGGCTGCAGCACCAAACTGCGCCCTGTGCGAGGCCGCTGGCAGGGCCGAAAGGGGGCACGAGCTGGGTAGATGCCCATCTACATCAAAGCCGGCCCCCGGAGAAGACAAGGCGCCGACCAAAAAGGCTCGACACAAAAAGTCGAGACCTAAAGGCGCGCGGGCCCCGCCCGCTCCCGCCCGAATGGACACGGACGCCTAGACCCGTGGGCGGTGATCGGGGGATCCCGCCCACAGTATGGGTCCCGAGAAGACAGCCCCCCTATAGCCCGGGGGGCTCTCGGTGAGGTACGCGGCTCAAGCCGCTTGAAGAAGGTGCCGGTTGCGGCTGCGCGCGGGGAGGGGCGGAGTTGTAGTCGCTCCGCGGTTCCCGCCCCTCCCGCACTAGGCGCGTGACGGAGGGCTGGGGGGGTTTTAGTGGGTAGACCTCTTGTAGGGAGTCCCACATACCCCCGCCCCTTCCCCCGAGGGGGTGGGGGATACGCAAAGTATTTCCCCTCCTAAAAAAAAAAAAAAAAAAAAGGTTAGGTTAGGTTAGGTTAGGTTAGGTTAGGTTAGGTTAGGTTAGGTTAGGTTAGGTTAGGTTAGGTTAGGTTAGGTTAGGTTAGGTTAGGTTAGGTTAGGTTAGGTTGGGGGCGATACCGGTCCGTCCACGTCGTGTCCCTGGGCACCTCCCCCGTGCCATCGTGAGCGTTCTCACGGTGACACGGGAGGGGTGGCTGAACGCCGGTATGGGCGAGTGTTTGTGTGTGTGTTTGGCTGCGCCCACAGTGTGACGAAAGGGCCCGCGACCCGGGGTGTCGGAGTTTTGAGAATGATGGCAGATCGTATTAGGCAAAGTATTCTCCGGGTGGGTCCCGGCTCCTCAGGAGCCGGAGAATCCCATGCGCCGTCTTCGGACGGTGGCCGGCCCGTGTATACGGAGGGGCCAACTAATGCGAGGAAGGACGAGGGGGCCGCTAAGGCGGTGAAGAAGGAAGAGGAGGCCGCTAAAGCGGCGAGACAGAGGGCCATTTTGGCGGCGTTAGGAGGAGGAGGAAGTGACAGCGCGAAGAAGCGCGACAGCCCGAAGCCGGCGCCCATTACCGCGCCGGCGGCGGAGCTTCTAGCGGACGAGGACATCGACTTCAGTCAGCCGCAGCCCAACGGCGTTGAGCGGATGCTGAAGTTGATGCAGAAGAAGAAGCTGAGAGGCGACAAGGATCTGCCGCGTGTCCTCTTGACACGCGACGTGAAAATGCCGCTTCCAAGCACCGGAAAAGACGACATTGGTAGAGACTCCCCTCGTGGTCGAGTCTCCCAACATGGACGAGACTATCCCGGATGTGACAGCGAGGACTGGCTCTCGGACTCCAGTGAGATGTCTGGCATATCGCTGGACTCCGAGGGCTTGCCCGCACTCTCGGAGAAGACGCGCCGTAAAAGGCGCTCTGACGACGACGTGACACCGCCCCTCAGCAAAGGGGCCGTGCCAAAAGCCAAGAGAGGACGCGGCCGCCCGCCAACGACTGGACAATATGTCGGTCTGGCGAAGGCGCAGGCCGACCTGAATAGAGAGAAGGAGGAGGCCCTTCGACTCCGCGCGGAGGAAGAGGTAGCCGAGGCGGCCAGGGCGGCGCGAGAGACGCGCTCTTCGCTCCTCGCGAGCCCCGCCCCCATGGAAGAAGACAGGCCAGAGCAGACCATCCACGCTCTGGCCCAATGTGTTGAGACTTCGTTGGGAACGATCTCCATGGTCGCAGCGAAGTCGAACAACCTGAAGGGGACATTCCAACGTCTTCTGAAGGAGGCGGTCAGTGATATACGCACTACCGTCGCCGCTATGAAGAACCGCGGAGCGACGGAGGAGATACGAGCCCTCGAAGCTCAGAATGCGCGGCTCCAACAGGAAGTGGAGTCCATGCGCAAGGAGTTAGAGGCGCTACGTCAAAAAGTATTGAAGCCGGCCGAGCAGGACATGCGCCAGCTGCTGTCTGAGGTCTCTCGCTCTAACGTAGAGACCTTCAGCAACATGCTGAACGCTCGGCTGGCCGGACTTGAGAGTCGGCTCCTTCCAGAGCCTCGACTGAGACCTCCGCTCGCGGCGGACAGAGATCGGAGCATCACTCCAACTGCCGTCGAAAGCGTTGAGAAACCACCGGAAGAGACGCCAGGGACCCCGAGGCAGAAGGCCAAGGGGAAACCGGCCCCAAAGAAGACACGGCAGCCAGCCGCCGCAGAGGCCCCGCAAGAGGCCCCTGCCGCGCCTGAGGCGCCCAAGGCCAAGAAGGGCCGGAAGAAGAAGCGGCCGTCGATGGCCGCTCTGGAAGCGACACAAGGGAGAGCGAACACCAGCTCCCCTCGTACTGGGGCCCCATGGACCACGGTAGGTCCAAAGGGCAAAAAGAAGAAAGGGGTGGCTACACCATCTACAGCCGCCCCGAAGAAGAAGAGAAAGCCAAGGCTTCGCGTCCCCGCCACCGCGGCCGTCGCTCTCACCATTGAAGAGTCGGCCGTGAAGGCGGGCTTGACGTACGCCAAGGCACTTGAGACGGCCCGGCGGGCGGTGAACATCGCGGAGTTCGATATTCCGCAAGTCCGCTTCCGCCGGGCCCGAACTGGAGGGCGCCTCCTCACTATCGCCGGCGAGGGCGCAGAGAAGAAGGCGGACGCCTTTGCCGCGAGGCTGAAGACAGTCCTGCCTCAGGAAGTGAAAGTCGGGCGGCCAGCTGCTTGCGCGGAGATGCGCATCGCCGGCCTTGACGACTCTGTGACGGCCGCCGAAATCATGGAAGCGGTCGCACTTGAAGGGGAGTGCCTGGCCGGCGATGTCCGGGTAGGGCCGATTAGAGAGGGGCCACGGGGGGACGGATCGTGTTGGGTCCGCCTTCCAGTCGCGGCCGCTAAGAAGCTCTCGAGCTCTGGGCGGTTGCGTATTGGTTGGGTGTCGGCGAGGGTGGCGTTGCTGGCCGCGAGGCCGACGCGCTGCTTCCGCTGCCAGGACACCGGCCACGTGGCTGCCAAGTGCCAGTGCCCGGTGGACCGTAGCCGGACTTGTTTTCGGTGCGGGGAACCGGGGCACAAGGCGGCGGAGTGCGGGGCTGCAACACCAAACTGCGCCCTGTGCGAGGCCGCTGGCAGGGCCGAAAGGGGGCACGAGCTGGGTAGATGCCCATCTACATCAAAGCCGGCCCCCGGAGAAGACAAGGCGCCGACCAAAAAGGCTCGACACAAAAAGTCGAGACCTAAAGGCGCGCGGGCCCCGCCCGCTCCCGCCCGAATGGAGACGGACGCCTAGACCCGTGGGCGGTGATCGGGGGATCCCGCCCACAGTATGGGTCCCGAGAAGACAGCCCCCCTATAGCCCGGGGGGCTCTCGGTGAGGTACGCGGCTCAAGCCGCTTGAAGAAGGTGCCGGTTGCGGCTGCGCGCGGGGAGGGGCGGAGTTGTAGTCGCTCCGCGGTTTCCCGTCCCTCCCGCACTAGGCGCGTGACGGAGGGCTGGGGGGGTTTTAGTGGGTAAACCTCGAGTAGGGAGTCCCACATACCCCCGCCTCTTCCCCCGAGGGGGCGGGGGATGCGTAAAGCATTTCCCCTCCTAAAAAAAAAAAAAAAAAAAGGTTAGGTTAGGTTAGGTTAGGTTAGGTTAGGTTAGGTTAGGTTAGGTTAGGTTAGGTTAGGTTAGGTTAGGTTAGGTTAGGTTAGGTTAGGTTAGGTTAGGTTAGGTTAGGTTAGGTTAGGTTAGGTTAGGTTAGGTTAGGTTAGGTTAGGTTAGGTTAGGTTAGGTTAGGTTAGGTTAGGTTAGGTTAGGTTAGGTTAGGTTAGGTTAGGTTAGGTTAGGTTAGGTTAGGTTAGGTTAGGTTAGGTTAGGTTAGGTTAGGTTAGGTTAGGTTAGGTTAGGTTAGGTTAGGTTAGGTTAGGTTAGGTTAGGTTAGGTTAGGTTAGGTTAGGTTAGGTTAGGTTAGGTTAGGTTAGGTTAGGTTAGGTTAGGTTAGGTTAGGTTAGGTTAGGTTAGGTTAGGTTAGGTTAGGTTAGGTTAGGTTAGGTTAGGTTAGGTTAGGTTAGGTTAGGTTAGGTTAGGTTAGGTTAGGTTAGGTTAGGTTAGGTTAGGTTAGGTTAGGTTAGGTTAGGTTAGGTTAGGTTAGGTTAGGTTAGGTTAGGTTAGGTTAGGTTAGGTTAGGTTAGGTTAGGTTAGGTTAGGTTAGGTTAGGTTAGGTTAGGTTAGGTTAGGTTAGGTTAGGTTAGGTTAGGTTAGGTTAGGTTAGGTTAGGTTAGGTTAGGTTAGGTTAGGTTAGGTTAGGTTAGGTTAGGTTAGGTTAGGTTTTGTTTTTTTTTTTTTTTTTTTTTTTTTTTTTTTTTTTTTTTTTTTTTTTTTTTTTTTTTTTTTTTTTTTTTTTTTCATCCCCCTAACATGATTAGGTATGTTTCTTTTCTTTTATTTTTCTTTTCATCTTTTTTACTTTATGTCTTTATCTTTTTAACGTTTCTTTTTTCTATGTATTTTGTTCATCTTTTCTTATTGCTACATACATTTCAGGTTTTATTTTCTACATATATTAACTAATTCCGTGATACATCATTTGTCACTTTTACATTACTTCATCTATTTACATTTATGACTACAAGTGATTTCTTCATTTTCTTAATTCTAATGCAGCAATAAAATAAATTTCAATTAAGGGTATACTTTAAAATATTTCCAATTTCAATTTCCAAGTTGTATAAATTCCAATTTTAAAATTCCAATAGTATTTACAGATTCAATTCCAAATTAAAATGTCAAGTATAATAGAGCAATAATACAATAATATAATTACAGCACAACATTCAACTAGCCTAATATCACAAATGAGAAGCCTACCGCTAAGAACCTAATTCTACTTATCACAGTCTAAAATATCACAGTTTCTCTTATTTACTACACTCACAATCCTCTTACAGAACGAGAGGAAGATATCCCTCTTCTTTCCCCCCAGGATGGTAGGCAGATTCTCACCCGTCATCGATATGCCCAATTTCTGTTCAATATCAAATCTATTGGTTGCAAAAATTGGGCAGTCGAGTAACAGGTGAGGAACTGTCTCCTCAACTCCTGGCTGACACAGACACGACGGATCCTCCTTCAGCTTGAATCTATGCAAGTAGAAGCCGAATCCGCCGTGTCCAGTCAGGATCTGTGTGGTGTGGTGTGTTATGTCTATCTTTTTGACTATCTTATATGCAGCAGCAGCGCTTGGGAAAAAGAGCTTCGTGACTCCGGCCGTCCCTCCCACTTCGTATCTCCTGTCCCATTCCTCAATTGTATCCTCTCTTAAGATACGCTTGACGAATGAAACAGGACACAGATCGTAATCGGGTTTCCTCTTCGATCCCAGTGCGGCCCCCTTAGCTAATTCGTCAACTCTCTCATTCCCTCTCAACCCTGCGTGCGCCTTAATCCAAAACAAGGAGACCTCCCGCCTCTGCGATGCAGCTTTTCGGAGGGCCGCCCTTGTTTGCACTGCCAGGGGGTGAGGGGAACTAAGAGTGATAGCCTGGAGAGCCGATCTGGAATCGCTGAGGATTCCGACCTTCGCCAGTCCACTCTTGCAGGCTATAGTGACTGCTCTTTGGAGCGCTAGAAGTTCGGCTTGGTAGACGGTGCAATACGGCGGCATTGCAAGCTTGACGGCCTTTGTCTCGGCCTCACCCTTCCATACGGAGAGTGCGGCTCCGACTCGACCCTCAATCTTGCTACCATCCGTATAAATCCTATGGACGTGGCTGTTAACCACGTCTGCATATGAGTCCTCATCTACCAACCCGAACCTCAGCTCTACCTGCTCTGCCGGATGTGGGTCCTCAATCGCAGGAGCCATTCGCTCCACCTCCCTGTCTCTCAGCACCGGGTGTGGTACCCCCTTCTTGGCCTCATAAAGCCTCGATGCTTCGAGTATTCTGAGATCAAGAGGGAGTATCCCAGCCAACAGCATTGCAGAGTTCAGGGAGACGGTTCGATATGCTCTGCAGATCTTTTGGGCAAAACCCCTTTGAACGGTGTTGAGCCTTTTTTGGACCCCCATCTTTTCCACGGTGGGTGCCCACGCTGCTGATGCATACAAGACAGTCGGTTCCACTACCGCGGTATATATAATTTTCACTATATGGGGGTTAAGCCCCCATCCTACGCGAGCTGCTTTGGCTAGGTGTTTGTATCTTGCAATTGCCTTTTGGCATACGTGCCCAACATGCTCGTTAAAAGTTAGGCCGCTATCGATTGTAAGCCCTAAGATCTTAATTGAGTTAAAATATTCAAGTTCTACACCCCCCATTTTGAGTCGTGGTACATCATACTTAAGTCTCCTTGTGGAGATTAGGGCACATGTTTTGTGAGGCGCGAATTTGAGCTTGTTAGCTTTCCCCCATTTTTGTATCGCGTCCAGAATTCTGTTCGCCTTACTCTCTATCTCCAAGGCTGTATCTCCCTCAAAAACTAAGACTATGTCGTCGGCAAACGCTTGTTCAAACACCTCCATCTCCGCTAACATTCTTAACAGGGGGTCTAACAAGAGGTTCCACAGGACCGGTCCACCGATGGACCCCTGTACGCACCCCTTGTCAGTCCCCCTGTTCACTTCCACTCCAGCATATCTCACATTCACACTCCTTCCGCTCAAGTAGCTACTAAACACCCGCCTCAGGTTCCCCGGACACCCAACTTCAGCCAACCGAACCTTTATGGCCGGCCACCAAGCACTATCGAAGGCCCCCTCTATGTCCAGTGATACCACAACAGAAATTTTCTTCTCCTCCCTCAGCTTTCTGATGTGGTTCACCAACCTATAGAGGGCGTCTTCGGTGCTTCTTTGGGGCATGAAGCCATATTGGTTGGGGCTTATTTTGGGCAACAGGTAGAACCTAAGTCGGGCGACCAGCATCTTCTCGAAGATTTTGCCGAGAACAGGAAGGAGGCCGATCGGTCGATAGGCTTTTGGTACCCGGTATGATTCCTTGCCCGGCTTTCTCAGCACCACCACTGTCGCCTGCTTCCATTTTTCGGGAAAGTAGCCGACAGTGAGGCACTTATTCAGCAGTGCAAGGAACCATTCCGGGTTACAATCCACAGCGTGCTGGCAGATGTCGGACGTGAGACCGTCCGCCCCGGGGGCCTTTTTGGGGTTGAAGGACCTTACGGCTCTCTTCAACTCCTCCATGATGAAAGGAGGGTCGTCCGGACCCGTCGGCGGTTCGGAGTCCAATGACTCCGCACGCCGGCGCGTCCGTCGGTGTTCCTCGCTTTCATCACTTTCCAGGTCCGCGGGGTAGAAGGTCTCCGCCAACAATTCTGCGGAGCTTTGGGCGTCGAGGGTTTCACTGCCCCTTGTTAGGGGCAGATCCTCCTCCCTCCCTCCAACTCTGTTCAGCACTCTGTAGATGCCCTCCCAGACCCCCTCCCTATCCTGTTTTCGGCAAAACTCCTTCCAGCTCGCTACTTGAGCCTCTTTCACTGCCTTTTCATACTTCTCTTTCGCTTCCAGGTACAACCTAACTACGCGGTTTCTGCGATCAGGCGCTGCGGTTCGGATCCTGCGTTTCCTCGTGGCGACCTCCTTCTTCATCTGCGCGAGCTCATCATTCCACCACGACAAGGTGAATTTCTGTGTGTGTTTTTTGGTCGGCATAGTGTCTCTGCATGTCTGTGTTATGACTTCCGTGTATCTGTCTATTGCTTCATCTATTTGTTGTGTGCTTTGTATTGTGTCCATCGCTTGTATAGTCAATTGTCTGTCTGACATCAGCTGGGTCAGCTTCTCACAAAACTGAGTCCAGTTTGCCTTCTGTGTGTTAAATATGCGTGTGGTACGTATAATGTTCGTGCCTGTGGATTTCTGTTGTCTGATGCCGAATGATATGCCGTTGTGGTCCGAGCTCGTCAGACCCTCCTCCACCCTCCAGTCGCCCACTCGGTCTAGCAGATCGTCGGAGCACGCTGTCACATCCACGTAGCTGGAGTACCTTTTACCCCCTCTGACGGTATCAAAAGTTGGGGTGTCTCCGGTGTTGAGTATATGTAGACTCATTGCTTCCAGTACAGCAGACACTTCCCTTCCTCGCGGGTCTTCCGTATCGCCACACCACCACGGGCTTTTAGCGTTCGCGTCGCCTCCCAGGACCATCCTATCAGATCCCAACTCCCTTCCTATCCGCATAAGATGGTCCAGGTAGGGCCCCACAGGCTTATCGGGCTCGAAGTAGAAGGACACTACAACCGTCTCCCAGGCTTTGGTTCGGAGGGTGGCCACAACTATATTGTTGTTACTGAGGCGTGTGTGTAGTTCGACATCCAGTGTGTCGTCGAATACTACAACACACGCTTTAACCACACCGCCCTCTTCCCCATCGCTCTGGTAGACCCTCACTCCGTTATATGTCCTCATACTCCGGGCTCCACCTATGTAGGGCTCCTGCAGCAGCGCAACGCTAGCCTTACGCTTGGTGGCCTCGAGTAATAACTCCCTTGTGGCGATTTGGCTCCGCTGAAGGTTGGCCTGCAATATTCGGTACTGGAAGTACTCACCGGGAACAACCTTAGCAATACGATACCGCCGATCTAGCTAGAGCGTCCCACCTCTTCCTTTCTGCGCACTCTCTATCTAGGGCGCCGTGCTCCGCGCTACCTCTCTTGGCCTTCGTGCAATTGATGCACTGAGGCTCTTCTCTCCGCAGCCACTTGTCGCAAGCGGTCCTCAGATGAGGACCGGCGCAGTGGCTGCATCGCTCCGTCTCCTCCCTACACACCCTCTTCGTGTGCCCGTAGCCGAGGCAGCGGAAGCACTGCACCAACGGACTATGGTCCTCCACTCTCACTCTGCCCAAACCTATATGGGCATATCCTACATTCACACACCTCTTCCATACCTGTGGGCTAACTCTAACTACTAGGTGGTTTTGGTGGGGGTTCCTCGCTTTCATCCCAAACACTACTTCTACCTTTTTCTCATCCCCCTTCAGGCCTTCAAGGATGTCCGCGTTCTGATTAGAGAACGCGGTGACGAAGTCGGCTATGTCATACTTCATCACATCCCTGAAGGCCAGGAGGGGGCTTTTATTCTTAACATCTTCAACAACTAATCCCTCATTCTTACTTAATCTTTCCTTAACCTTATTTCTTTCCATCTCACTGATACAGCCGACGACTACCCTTCTGTTTTTAACTTTCCTAGTTCTTTCCACCTTCACCCACCCATCCTTAGCATCTACGGTCTTCCGGATTTTTTCCATCACCTCATCTCCTGAGTCCTGAGTATCTTTGGAGGACACCACAACTGAATGCAGAGCCCTTGTCTCGGGAGCTCGCTCAGCGATTCCCCTCGAGACAACGGCCGCATAACTCGCTGGTTTAGCGACAGTTGTGTTGTTCTCCAAAAGTGTGCTCAGCTTGTCCATTTTTACCTTATTTTCCTCTATGCTTCCCTTCATCTCCTCCATTTTCTTCATCATCTCTTTTATCCCATTATCTAATATTGTGTTTTTCTGTTTCAGGTCACTCACCAGTGCGTCATTTGCTGCATTCGTCGTGTCTACGGGTAGCTGAGAGGGATGTAAAGGGTCCCTTCCTAGCTCTCCGCTGGTTCCTGCCTTCACTCTGGTGAGTTCCTTCTCCAGTTCTTTTATTATTTCGTATAGCCTTTCTACCGCTGCTAAAGCTCCTAGTTTTAACTCAGTTTTAAAATTTTTTGAGTTATTTATGCAGTATTTTGCTTTCACTAAACATGCTTTACCTTCTGTAGTCTTGGATTTATACTCTATTTTAGTTACTGTTTTGGGTTTGGGTGCTGGTGGATCGCTGTTCGGTATGTTTCGATCGGGGGATACGGCTTGTAGGCTTAGGGCCTCGATCTGATCATTATCTATGCTCTGTCTTACCTCAGAATTTTCTAAGGGTTGCGAGAGTGCTTTGACCTTTTTTACCTTAGTTTTAAGAGGCGGAGAAATAGTGAAAGTATCACTCTTGCGGGGGGTGTGAAACATATTGTCTAATAGGGGGACTCGGGTTAGGTTAGGTTAGGTTAGGTTAGGTTAGGTTAGGTTAGGTTAGGTTAGGTTAGGTTAGGTTAGGTTAGGTTAGGTTAGGTTAGGTTAGGTTAGGTTAGGTTAGGTTAGGTTAGGTTAGGTTAGGTTAGGTTAGGTTAGGTTAGGTTAGGTTAGGTTAGGTTAGGTTAGGTTAGGTTAGGTTAGGTTAGGTTAGGTTAGGTTAGGTTAGGTTAGGTTAGGTTAGGTTAGGTTAGGTTAGGTTAGGTTAGGTTAGGTTAGGTTAGGTTAGGTTAGGTTAGGTTAGGTTAGGTTAGGTTAGGTTAGGTTAGGTTAGGTTAGGTTAGGTTAGGTTAGGTTAGGTTAGGTTAGGTTAGGTTAGGTTAGGTTAGGTTAGGTTAGGTTAGGTTAGGTTAGGTTAGGTTAGGTTAGGTTAGGTTAGGTTAGGTTAGGTTAGGTTAGGTTAGGTTAGGTTAGGTTAGGTTAGGTTAGGTTAGGTTAGGTTAGGTTAGGTTAGGTTAGGTTAGGTTAGGTTAGGTTAGGTTAGGTTAGGTTAGGTTAGGTTAGGTTAGGTTAGGTTAGGTTAGGTTAGGTTAGGTTAGGTTAGGTTAGGTTAGGTTAGGTTAGGTTAGGTTAGGTTAGGTTAGGTTAGGTTAGGTTAGGTTAGGTTAGGTTAGGTTAGGTTAGGTTAGGTTAGGTTAGGTTAGGTTAGGTTAGGTTAGGTTAGGTTAGGTTAGGTTAGGTTAGGTTAGGTTAGGTTAGGTTAGGTTAGGTTAGGTTAGGTTAGGTTAGGTTAGGTTAGGTTAGGTTAGGTTAGGTTAGGTTAGGTTAGGTTAGGTTAGGTTAGGTTAGGTTAGGTTAGGTTAGGTTAGGTTAGGTTAGGTTAGGTTAGGTTAGGTTAGGTTAGGTTAGGTTAGGTTAGGTTAGGTTAGGTTAGGTTAGGTTAGGTTAGGTTAGGTTAGGTTAGGTTAGGTTAGGTTAGGTTAGGTTAGGTTAGGTTAGGTTAGGTTAGGTTAGGTTAGGTTAGGTTAGGTTAGGTTAGGTTAGGTTAGGTTAGGTTAGGTTAGGTTAGGTTAGGTTAGGTTAGGTTAGGTTAGGTTAGGTTAGGTTAGGTTAGGTTAGGTTAGGTTAGGTTAGGTTAGGTTAGGTTAGGTTAGGTTAGGTTAGGTTAGGTTAGGTTAGGTTAGGTTAGGTTAGGTTAGGTTAGGTTAGGTTAGGTTAGGTTAGGTTAGGTTAGGTTAGGTTAGGTTAGGTTAGGTTAGGTTAGGTTAGGTTAGGTTAGGTTAGGTTAGGTTAGGTTAGGTTAGGTTAGGTTAGGTTAGGTTAGGTTAGGTTAGGTTAGGTTAGGTTAGGTTAGGTTAGGTTAGGTTAGGTTAGGTTAGGTTAGGTTAGGTTAGGTTAGGTTAGGTTAGGTTAGGTTAGGTTAGGTTAGGTTAGGTTAGGTTAGGTTAGGTTAGGTTAGGTTAGGTTAGGTTAGGTTAGGTTAGGTTAGGTTAGGTTAGGTTAGGTTAGGTTAGGTTAGGTTAGGTTAGGTTAGGTTAGGTTAGGTTAGGTTAGGTTAGGTTAGGTTAGGTTAGGTTAGGTTAGGTTAGGTTAGGTTAGGTTAGGTTAGGTTAGGTTAGGTTAGGTTAGGTTAGGTTAGGTTAGGTTAGGTTAGGTTAGGTTAGGTTAGGTTAGGTTAGGTTAGGTTAGGTTAGGTTAGGTTAGGTTAGGTTAGGTTAGGTTAGGTTAGGTTAGGTTAGGTTAGGTTAGGTTAGGTTAGGTTAGGTTAGGTTAGGTTAGGTTAGGTTAGGTTAGGTTAGGTTAGGTTAGGTTAGGTTAGGTTAGGTTAGGTTAGGTTAGGTTAGGTTAGGTTAGGTTAGGTTAGGTTAGGTTAGGTTAGGTTAGGTTAGGTTAGGTTAGGTTAGGTTAGGTTAGGTTAGGTTAGGTTAGGTTAGGTTAGGTTAGGTTAGGTTAGGTTAGGTTAGGTTAGGTTAGGTTAGGTTAGGTTAGGTTAGGTTAGGTTAGGTTAGGTTAGGTTAGGTTAGGTTAGGTTAGGTTAGGTTAGGTTAGGTTAGGTTAGGTTAGGTTAGGTTAGGTTAGGTTAGGTTAGGTTAGGTTAGGTTAGGTTAGGTTAGGTTAGGTTAGGTTAGGTTAGGTTAGGTTAGGTTAGGTTAGGTTAGGTTAGGTTAGGTTAGGTTAGGTTAGGTTAGGTTAGGTTAGGTTAGGTTAGGTTAGGTTAGGTTAGGTTAGGTTAGGTTAGGTTAGGTTAGGTTAGGTTAGGTTAGGTTAGGTTAGGTTAGGTTAGGTTAGGTTAGGTTAGGTTAGGTTAGGTTAGGTTAGGTTAGGTTAGGTTAGGTTAGGTTAGGTTAGGTTAGGTTAGGTTAGGTTAGGTTAGGTTAGGTTAGGTTAGGTTAGGTTAGGTTAGGTTAGGTTAGGTTAGGTTAGGTTAGGTTAGGTTAGGTTAGGTTAGGTTAGGTTAGGTTAGGTTAGGTTAGGTTAGGTTAGGTTAGGTTAGGTTAGGTTAGGTTAGGTTAGGTTAGGTTAGGTTAGGTTAGGTTAGGTTAGGTTAGGTTAGGTTAGGTTAGGTTAGGTTAGGTTAGGTTAGGTTAGGTTAGGTTAGGTTAGGTTAGGTTAGGTTAGGTTAGGTTAGGTTAGGTTAGGTTAGGTTAGGTTAGGTTAGGTTAGGTTAGGTTAGGTTAGGTTAGGTTAGGTTAGGTTAGGTTAGGTTAGGTTAGGTTAGGTTAGGTTAGGTTAGGTTAGGTTAGGTTAGGTTAGGTTAGGTTAGGTTAGGTTAGGTTAGGTTAGGTTAGGTTAGGTTAGGTTAGGTTAGGTTAGGTTAGGTTAGGTTAGGTTAGGTTAGGTTAGGTTAGGTTAGGTTAGGTTAGGTTAGGTTAGGTTAGGTTAGGTTAGGTTAGGTTAGGTTAGGTTAGGTTAGGTTAGGTTAGGTTAGGTTAGGTTAGGTTAGGTTAGGTTAGGTTAGGTTAGGTTAGGTTAGGTTAGGTTAGGTTAGGTTAGGTTAGGTTAGGTTAGGTTAGGTTAGGTTAGGTTAGGTTAGGTTAGGTTAGGTTAGGTTAGGTTAGGTTAGGTTAGGTTAGGTTAGGTTAGGTTAGGTTAGGTTAGGTTAGGTTAGGTTAGGTTAGGTTAGGTTAGGTTAGGTTAGGTTAGGTTAGGTTAGGTTAGGTTAGGTTAGGTTAGGTTAGGTTAGGTTAGGTTAGGTTAGGTTAGGTTAGGTTAGGTTAGGTTAGGTTAGGTTAGGTTAGGTTAGGTTAGGTTAGGTTAGGTTAGGTTAGGTTAGGTTAGGTTAGGTTAGGTTAGGTTAGGTTAGGTTAGGTTAGGTTAGGTTAGGTTAGGTTAGGTTAGGTTAGGTTAGGTTAGGTTAGGTTAGGTTAGGTTAGGTTAGGTTAGGTTAGGTTAGGTTAGGTTAGGTTAGGTTAGGTTAGGTTAGGTTAGGTTAGGTTAGGTTAGGTTAGGTTAGGTTAGGTTAGGTTAGGTTAGGTTAGGTTAGGTTAGGTTAGGTTAGGTTAGGTTAGGTTAGGTTAGGTTAGGTTAGGTTAGGTTAGGTTAGGTTAGGTTAGGTTAGGTTAGGTTAGGTTAGGTTAGGTTAGGTTAGGTTAGGTTAGGTTAGGTTAGGTTAGGTTAGGTTAGGTTAGGTTAGGTTAGGTTAGGTTAGGTTAGGTTAGGTTAGGTTAGGTTAGGTTAGGTTAGGTTAGGTTAGGTTAGGTTAGGTTAGGTTAGGTTAGGTTAGGTTAGGTTAGGTTAGGTTAGGTTAGGTTAGGTTAGGTTAGGTTAGGTTAGGTTAGGTTAGGTTAGGTTAGGTTAGGTTAGGTTAGGTTAGGTTAGGTTAGGTTAGGTTAGGTTAGGTTAGGTTAGGTTAGGTTAGGTTAGGTTAGGTTAGGTTAGGTTAGGTTAGGTTAGGTTAGGTTAGGTTAGGTTAGGTTAGGTTAGGTTAGGTTAGGTTAGGTTAGGTTAGGTTAGGTTAGGTTAGGTTAGGTTAGGTTAGGTTAGGTTAGGTTAGGTTAGGTTAGGTTAGGTTAGGTTAGGTTAGGTTAGGTTAGGTTAGGTTAGGTTAGGTTAGGTTAGGTTAGGTTAGGTTAGGTTAGGTTAGGTTAGGTTAGGTTAGGTTAGGTTAGGTTAGGTTAGGTTAGGTTAGGTTAGGTTAGGTTAGGTTAGGTTAGGTTAGGTTAGGTTAGGTTAGGTTAGGTTAGGTTAGGTTAGGTTAGGTTAGGTTAGGTTAGGTTAGGTTAGGTTAGGTTAGGTTAGGTTAGATTAGGTTAGGTTAGGTTAGGTTAGGTTAGGTTAGGTTAGGTTAGGTTAGGTTAGGTTAGGTTAGGTTAGGTTAGGTTAGGTTAGGTTAGGTTAGGTTAGGTTAGGTTAGGTTAGGTTAGGTTAGGTTAGGTTAGGTTAGGTTAGGTTAGGTTAGGTTAGGTTAGGTTAGGTTAGGTTAGGTTAGGTTAGGTTAGGTTAGGTTAGGTTAGGTTAGGTTAGGTTAGGTTAGGTTAGGTTAGGTTAGGTTAGGTTAGGTTAGGTTAGGTTAGGTTAGGTTAGGTTAGGTTAGGTTAGGTTAGGTTAGGTTAGGTTAGGTTAGGTTAGGTTAGGTTAGGTTAGGTTAGGTTAGGTTAGGTTAGGTTAGGTTAGGTTAGGTTAGGTTAGGTTAGGTTAGGTTAGGTTAGGTTAGGTTAGGTTAGGTTAGGTTAGGTTAGGTTAGGTTAGGTTAGGTTAGGTTAGGTTAGGTTAGGTTAGGTTAGGTTAGGTTAGGTTAGGTTAGGTTAGGTTAGGTTAGGTTAGGTTAGGTTAGGTTAGGTTAGGTTAGGTTAGGTTAGGTTAGGTTAGGTTAGGTTAGGTTAGGTTAGGTTAGGTTAGGTTAGGTTAGGTTAGGTTAGGTTAGGTTAGGTTAGGTTAGGTTAGGTTAGGTTAGGTTAGGTTAGGTTAGGTTAGGTTAGGTTAGGTTAGGTTAGGTTAGGTTAGGTTAGGTTAGGTTAGGTTAGGTTAGGTTAGGTTAGGTTAGGTTAGGTTAGGTTAGGTTAGGTTAGGTTAGGTTAGGTTAGGTTAGGTTAGGTTAGGTTAGGTTAGGTTAGGTTAGGTTAGGTTAGGTTAGGTTAGGTTAGGTTAGGTTAGGTTAGGTTAGGTTAGGTTAGGTTAGGTTAGGTTAGGTTAGGTTAGGTTAGGTTAGGTTAGGTTAGGTTAGGTTAGGTTAGGTTAGGTTAGGTTAGGTTAGGTTAGGTTAGGTTAGGTTAGGTTAGGTTAGGTTAGGTTAGGTTAGGTTAGGTTAGGTTAGGTTAGGTTAGGTTAGGTTAGGTTAGGTTAGGTTAGGTTAGGTTAGGTTAGGTTAGGTTAGGTTAGGTTAGGTTAGGTTAGGTTAGGTTAGGTTAGGTTAGGTTAGGTTAGGTTAGGTTAGGTTAGGTTAGGTTAGGTTAGGTTAGGTTAGGTTAGGTTAGGTTAGGTTAGGTTAGGTTAGGTTAGGTTAGGTTAGGTTAGGTTAGGTTAGGTTAGGTTAGGTTAGGTTAGGTTAGGTTAGGTTAGGTTAGGTTAGGTTAGGTTAGGTTAGGTTAGGTTAGGTTAGGTTAGGTTAGGTTAGGTTAGGTTAGGTTAGGTTAGGTTAGGTTAGGTTAGGTTAGGTTAGGTTAGGTTAGGTTAGGTTAGGTTAGGTTAGGTTAGGTTAGGTTAGGTTAGGTTAGGTTAGGTTAGGTTAGGTTAGGTTAGGTTAGGTTAGGTTAGGTTAGGTTAGGTTAGGTTAGGTTAGGTTAGGTTAGATTAGGTTAGGTTAGGTTAGGTTAGGTTAGGTTAGGTTAGGTTAGGTTAGGTTAGGTTAGGTTAGGTTAGGTTAGGTTAGGTTAGGTTAGGTTAGGTTAGGTTAGGTTAGGTTAGGTTAGGTTAGGTTAGGTTAGGTTAGGTTAGGTTAGGTTAGGTTAGGTTAGGTTAGGTTAGGTTAGGTTAGGTTAGGTTAGGTTAGGTTAGGTTAGGTTAGGTTAGGTTAGGTTAGGTTAGGTTAGGTTAGGTTAGGTTAGGTTAGGTTAGGTTAGGTTAGGTTAGGTTAGGTTAGGTTAGGTTAGGTTAGGTTAGGTTAGGTTAGGTTAGGTTAGGTTAGGTTAGGTTAGGTTAGGTTAGGTTAGGTTAGGTTAGGTTAGGTTAGGTTAGGTTAGGTTAGGTTAGGTTAGGTTAGGTTAGGTTAGGTTAGGTTAGGTTAGGTTAGGTTAGGTTAGGTTAGGTTAGGTTAGGTTAGGTTAGGTTAGGTTAGGTTAGGTTAGGTTAGGTTAGGTTAGGTTAGGTTAGGTTAGGTTAGGTTAGGTTAGGTTAGGTTAGGTTAGGTTAGGTTAGGTTAGGTTAGGTTAGGTTAGGTTAGGTTAGGTTAGGTTAGGTTAGGTTAGGTTAGGTTAGGTTAGGTTAGGTTAGGTTAGGTTAGGTTAGGTTAGGTTAGGTTAGGTTAGGTTAGGTTAGGTTAGGTTAGGTTAGGTTAGGTTAGGTTAGGTTAGGTTAGGTTAGGTTAGGTTAGGTTAGGTTAGGTTAGGTTAGGTTAGGTTAGGTTAGGTTAGGTTAGGTTAGGTTAGGTTAGGTTAGGTTAGGTTAGGTTAGGTTAGGTTAGGTTAGGTTAGGTTAGGTTAGGTTAGGTTAGGTTAGGTTAGGTTAGGTTAGGTTAGGTTAGGTTAGGTTAGGTTAGGTTAGGTTAGGTTAGGTTAGGTTAGGTTAGGTTAGGTTAGGTTAGGTTAGGTTAGGTTAGGTTAGGTTAGGTTAGGTTAGGTTAGGTTAGGTTAGGTTAGGTTAGGTTAGGTTAGGTTAGGTTAGGTTAGGTTAGGTTAGGTTAGGTTAGGTTAGGTTAGGTTAGGTTAGGTTAGGTTAGGTTAGGTTAGGTTAGGTTAGGTTAGGTTAGGTTAGGTTAGGTTAGGTTAGGTTAGGTTAGGTTAGGTTAGGTTAGGTTAGGTTAGGTTAGGTTAGGTTAGGTTAGGTTAGGTTAGGTTAGGTTAGGTTAGGTTAGGTTAGGTTAGGTTAGGTTAGGTTAGGTTAGGTTAGGTTAGGTTAGGTTAGGTTAGGTTAGGTTAGGTTAGGTTAGGTTAGGTTAGGTTAGGTTAGGTTAGGTTAGGTTAGGTTAGGTTAGGTTAGGTTAGGTTAGGTTAGGTTAGGTTAGGTTAGGTTAGGTTAGGTTAGGTTAGGTTAGGTTAGGTTAGGTTAGGTTAGGTTAGGTTAGGTTAGGTTAGGTTAGGTTAGGTTAGGTTAGGTTAGGTTAGGTTAGGTTAGGTTAGGTTAGGTTAGGTTAGGTTAGGTTAGGTTAGGTTAGGTTAGGTTAGGTTAGGTTAGGTTAGGTTAGGTTAGGTTAGGTTAGGTTAGGTTAGGTTAGGTTAGGTTAGGTTAGGTTAGGTTAGGTTAGGTTAGGTTAGGTTAGGTTAGGTTAGGTTAGGTTAGGTTAGGTTAGGTTAGGTTAGGTTAGGTTAGGTTAGGTTAGGTTAGGTTAGGTTAGGTTAGGTTAGGTTAGGTTAGGTTAGGTTAGGTTAGGTTAGGTTAGGTTAGGTTAGGTTAGGTTAGGTTAGGTTAGGTTAGGTTAGGTTAGGTTAGGTTAGGTTAGGTTAGGTTAGGTTAGGTTAGGTTAGGTTAGGTTAGGTTAGGTTAGGTTAGGTTAGGTTAGGTTAGGTTAGGTTAGGTTAGGTTAGGTTAGGTTAGGTTAGGTTAGGTTAGGTTAGGTTAGGTTAGGTTAGGTTAGGTTAGGTTAGGTTAGGTTAGGTTAGGTTAGGTTAGGTTAGGTTAGGTTAGGTTAGGTTAGGTTAGGTTAGGTTAGGTTAGGTTAGGTTAGGTTAGGTTAGGTTAGGTTAGGTTAGGTTAGGTTAGGTTAGGTTAGGTTAGGTTAGGTTAGGTTAGGTTAGGTTAGGTTAGGTTAGGTTAGGTTAGGTTAGGTTAGGTTAGGTTAGGTTAGGTTAGGTTAGGTTAGGTTAGGTTAGGTTAGGTTAGGTTAGGTTAGGTTAGGTTAGGTTAGGTTAGGTTAGGTTAGGTTAGGTTAGGTTAGGTTAGGTTAGGTTAGGTTAGGTTAGGTTAGGTTAGGTTAGGTTAGGTTAGGTTAGGTTAGGTTAGGTTAGGTTAGGTTAGGTTAGGTTAGGTTAGGTTAGGTTAGGTTAGGTTAGGTTAGGTTAGGTTAGGTTAGGTTAGGTTAGGTTAGGTTAGGTTAGGTTAGGTTAGGTTAGGTTAGGTTAGGTTAGGTTAGGTTAGGTTAGGTTAGGTTAGGTTAGGTTAGGTTAGGTTAGGTTAGGTTAGGTTAGGTTAGGTTAGGTTAGGTTAGGTTAGGTTAGGTTAGGTTAGGTTAGGTTAGGTTAGGTTAGGTTAGGTTAGGTTAGGTTAGGTTAGGTTAGGTTAGGTTAGGTTAGGTTAGGTTAGGTTAGGTTAGGTTAGGTTAGGTTAGGTTAGGTTAGGTTAGGTTAGGTTAGGTTAGGTTAGGTTAGGTTAGGTTAGGTTAGGTTAGGTTAGGTTAGGTTAGGTTAGGTTAGGTTAGGTTAGGTTAGGTTAGGTTAGGTTAGGTTAGGTTAGGTTAGGTTAGGTTAGGTTAGGTTAGGTTAGGTTAGGTTAGGTTAGGTTAGGTTAGGTTAGGTTAGGTTAGGTTAGGTTAGGTTAGGTTAGGTTAGGTTAGGTTAGGTTAGGTTAGGTTAGGTTAGGTTAGGTTAGGTTAGGTTAGGTTAGGTTAGGTTAGGTTAGGTTAGGTTAGGTTAGGTTAGGTTAGGTTAGGTTAGGTTAGGTTAGGTT